>NW_028137647.1:0-181568 GCF_965140915.1 Aythya marila
AACGGAAACCCCAAAACACGTCAAAAACACCCCAAAAAAGAACTGGATCAGAAGAAAAAACAACAAAAACTATGCATTTCCCCGCAAAACCACCCTAAACTCACCTGATCTTCTTCAAAACCCACAATCCATTCCCATTTACCTTAACGACCAACAAGAATCCAACTAAAACCCAACGAGACCCCAAAACACGTCAAAAACACCCCAAAAATGAATTGGATCACTCCCCCAGAAAGAAAAAAACAGAAGAAAACCCCAAATACCATAGATCCACCCCAAAAAACGCACTAAACCTACCTGATGTTCTCCAAATCCCAATGTCCACTCCCAGCAAACTTAAAACACATTAGGAAATCAACAAAACGCAACGGAAACCCCAAAACACGTCAAAAACACCACAAAAAAAAGCGGGATCACCCCCAAAACCGAAAGAAAACCCTAAAAGCCGTTGATCCACCCCAAAAGTCCCCCTAAACCTACCTGATGTTCTCCAATACCCACAATTTACCCGTTTTCACCATGATGAACAACAAGAACCCAACAAAAACCAACGGAGACCCAAAAACACCATCAAAAACACCCCAAAAAAGAACGGGACCACCCCAAAAAAAAGAAGAAAACGCTAAAAAAACAGAAGAATTCCCCCAAAACCATAGATTCACCACCCAGAAAAACTTAAACTCACCTGATATTCTCCAAAACCCACAATGTACACTTTTCCACCATGATGACCAACAAGAACCAAACAAAACCTAACGGAGACCCAAAAACACATCAAAAACACCCCAAAAAAGAACGGGATCACCCCAAAAAAAACAGAAAAAAAAAAACAAATACCATGAATCCACCCCAAAAGTCCCCCTAAACCTACCTGATGTTCTCCAATACCCACAATTTACCCGTTTTCACCATGATGAACAACAAGAACCCAACAAAAACCAACGGAGACCCCAAAATATGTCAAAAACACCCCAAAAAAGAACGGGATCACCTCAAAAACAGAAGAAAACGATAAAAAACAGAAGAATTCCCCCAAAATCATAGATTCACCACCCAAAAAAACTTAAACTCACCTGATATTCTCCAAAACCCACAATGTACACTTTTCCACCATGATGACCAACAAGAACCCAACAAAACCCAACGGAGACCCAAAAACACATCAAAAACACCCCAAAAAAGAATGGGATCACCCCAAAAAAACAGAAAAAAAAAACAAATACCATGAATCCACCCCAAAAGTCCCCCTAAACCTACCTGATGTTCTCCAAAACCCACAATTTACACTTTTCCACCATGATGCCAATGGAAAACACAACGAAACCCAACGGAGAACCCAAAACACGTCAAAAACACCACAAACAAGAACGGAATCACCCCCAAAACTGGAACAAAATCCCCAAAAAGCACGGATCAAATCCCAAAACCACTCTAAACCTACCTGATGTTCTCCAAAACCCACTATTCAGCCTTTTCCACCAAAATGAACAAGGAAAACACAACGAAACAAAACAGAGACCACAAAACACGTCAAAAACACCCCAAACAAGAACGGAATCACCCCCAAAACTGGAAGATAATCCCCCAAAAACATAGATCCACCCCAAAAACACCCTAAATCTACCTGGTGTTCTCCAAAACCCACAATTTACACTTTTCCACCACCATGACCACGGAAAACACAACGAAACCCAACGGAGAACCCAAAACACATCAAAAACACCACAAACAAGAACGGAATCACCCCCAAAACTGGAACAAAATCCCCAAAAAGCACGGATCCAATCCCAAAACCACTCTAAACGTACCTGATGTTCTCCAAATCCAAATGTCCACTCCCAACCACCATAAAAACCATTAGGAACTCAACGAAACCCAACGGAAACCCCAAAACACGTCAAAAACACCCCAAAAAAGAACTGGATCAGAAGAAAAAACAACAAAAACTATGAATTTCCCCGCAAAACCACCCTAAACTCACCTGATCTTCTTCAAAACCCACAATCCACTCCCATTTACCTTAACGACCAACAAGAATCCAACTAAAACCCAACGGAGACCCCAAAACAAGTCAAAAACACCCCAAACAACAACGGAATCACCCCCAAAACTGGAAGAAAATCCCCAAAAAACATAGATCCACCCAAAAAACGACACTAAACCTACCTGATGTTCTCCAAAACCCGCAATTTACACTTTTCCAACATGATGACCAACAAGAACCCAACAAAACCCAACGGAGACCCCAAAACACGTCAAAAACACCCCAAAAATGAATTGGATCACTCCCCCAGAAAGAAAAAAACAGAAGAAAACCCCAAATACCATAGATCCACCCCAAAAACACACTAAACCTACCTGATGTTCTCCAAATCCCAATGTCCACTCCCAGCAAACTTAAAACACATTACGAAATCAACAAAACGCAACGGAAACCCCAAAACCAAAAACCACCAAAAAAGCGGGATCACCCCCAAACCGAAAGAAAACCCTAAAAGCCGTTGATCCACCCCAAAAGTCCCCTAAACCTACCTGATGTTCTCCAATACCCACAATTTACCCGTTTTCACCATGATGAACAACAAGAACCCAACAAAAACCAACGGAGACCACAAAATATGTCCAAACCACCCCAAAAAAGAATGGGACCACCCCAAAAACAGAAGAAAACGCTAAAAAACAGAAGAATTCCCCCAAAACCATAGATACACCACCCAAAAAAACTTAAACTCACCTGATATTCTCCAAAACCCACAATGTACACTTTTCCACCATGATGACCAACAAGAACCCAACAAAACCTAACGGAGACCCCAAAACACATCAAAACACCCCAACAAAGAACGGGATCACACCAAAAAAAAAACAGAAAAAAAAAACAAATACCATGAATCCACCCCAAAAGTCCCCCTAAACCTACCTGATGTTCTCCAAAACCCACAATTTACACTTTTCCACCACCATGACCACGGAACACCCAACGAAACCCAACGGAGAACCCAAAACACGTCAAAAACACGCTGAAAGAAAACGGGATCACCCCATAAATGGAACAAAATCCCCCAAAATCATAGATCCACCCCAAAACGACACTAAACCTACCTGATGTTCTCCAAAACCCACAATTTACATTTTTCCACCATGATGACCACGGAAAACACAACGAAACCCAACGGAGAACCCAAAACACATCAAAAACACCCCAAAAAAGAACGGGATCACCCCCAAAAACGAAAGAAAATCCCCCAAAAACAGAGATCCAATCCCAAAACCAACCTAAACCTACCTGATGTTCTCCAAAACCAACAATTTACACTATTCCACCATGATGACCACGGAAAACCCAATGAAACCCAATGGAGACCCCAAAACACGTCAAAAACTCGCCGAAAAACAACTGGATCACTAGAAAAAAACAGAAGAAAACCCTAAAAACCATGAATCTGCCCCAAAAGTTCTCATAAACCTACCTGATGTTCTCCAAAACCCACAATTTACACTTTTCCACCATGATGCCAACGGAAAACCCAACGAAACCCAACGGAGACCCCAAAACACATCAAAAACACCACAAACAAGAACGGAATCACCCCCAAAACTGGAACAAAATCCCCAAAAAGCACGGATCCAATCCCAAAACCACTCTAAACGTACCTGATGTTCTCCAAATCCAAATGTCCACTCCCAACCACCATAAAACCCATTAGGAACTCAACGAAACCCAACGGAAACCCCAAAACACGTCAAAAACACCCCAAAAAAGAACTGGATCAGAAGAAAAACAAAAACTATGAATTTCCCCGCAAAACCACCCTAAACTCACCTGATCTTCTTCAAAACCCACAATCCATTCCCATTTACCTTAACGACCAACAAGAATCCAACTAAAACCCAACGGAGACCCCAAAACAAGTCAAAAACACCCCAAACAAGAACGGAATCACCCCCAAAACTGGAAGAAAATCCCCAAAAAACATAGATCCACCCAAAAACGACACTAAACCTACCTGATGTTCTCCAAAACCCGCAATTTACACTTTTCCAACATGATGACCAACAAGGAACCCAACAAAACCCAACGGAGACCCCAAAACACGTCAAAAACACCCCAAAAATGAATTGGATCACTCCCCCAGAAAGAAAAAAACAGAAGAAAAACCCCAAATACCATAGATCCACCCCAAAAACACACTAAACCTACCAGATGTTCTCCAAATCCCAATGTCCACTCCCAGCAAACTTAAAACACATTACGAAATCAACAAAACGCAACGGAAACCCCAAAACACGTCAAAAACACCACAAAAAAAAAAGCGGGATCACCCCCAAAACCGAAAGAAAACCCTAAAAGCCGTTGATCCACCCCAAAAGTCCCCCTAAACCTACCTGATGTTCTCCAATACCCACAATTTACCCGTTTTCACCATGATGAACAACAAGAACCCAACAAAAACCAACGGAGACCCCAAAATATGTCCAAACCACCCCAAAAAAGAATGGGACCACCCCAAAAAACAGAAGAAAACGCTAAAAAAACAGAAGAATTCCCCCAAAACCATAGATTCACCACCCAGAAAAACTTAAACTCACCTGATATTCTCCAAAACCCACAATGTACACTTTTCCACCATGATGACCAACAAGAACCAAACAAAACCTAACGGAGACCCAAAAACACATCAAAAACACCCCAAAAAAGAACGGGATCACACCAAAAAAAAAACAGAAAAAAAAAACAAATACCATGAATCCACCCCAAAAGTCCCCCTAAACCTACCTGATGTTCTCCAAAACCCACAATTTACACTTTTCCACCACCATGACCACGGAACACCCAACGAAACCCAACGGAGAACCCAAAACACGTCAAAAACACCACAAACAAGAACGGAATCACCCCCAAAACTGGAACAAAATCCCCAAAAAGCACGGATCAAATCCCAAAACCGCCCTAAACCTACCTGATGTTCTCCAAAACCCACTATTCAGCCTTTTCCACCAAAATGAACAAGGAAAACACAACGAAACAAAACAGAGACCACAAAACACGTCAAAAACACCCCAAACAAGAACGGAATCACCCCCAAAACTGGAAGAAAATCCCCCAAAAACATAGATCCACCCCAAAAACACCCTAAATCTACCTGATGTTCTCCAAAACCCACAATTTACACTTTTCCACCACCATGACCACGGAAAACCCAATGAAACCCAATGGAGACCCCAAAACACGTCAAAAACACGCCGAAAAACAACTGGATCACTAGAAAAAAAAACAGAAGAAAACCCTAAAAACCATGAATCTGCCCCAAAAGTCCTCATAAACCTACCTGATGTTCTCCAAAACCCACAATTTACACTTTTCCACCATGATGACCACGGAAAACCCAACGAAACCCAACGGAGAACCCAAAACACATCAAAAACACCCAAAACAAGAACAGGATCACCCCCCAAAACGAAAGAAAACCCCAAAAAGCACGGATCCAATCCCAAAACCACTCTAAACGTACCTGATGTTCTCCAAATCCAAATGTCCACTCCCAACCACCATAAAAACCATTAGGAACTCAACGAAACCCAACGGAAACCCCCAAAACACGTCAAAAACACCCCAAAAAAGAACTGGATCAGAAGAAAAAACACCAAAAACTATGCATTTCCCCGCAAAACCACCCTAAACTCACCTGATCTTCTTCAAAACCCACAATCCACTCCCATTTACCTTAACGACCAACAAGAATCCAACTAAAACCCAACGGAGACCCCAAAACAAGTCAAAAACACCCCAAACAAGAACGGAATCACCCCCAAAACTGGAAGAAAATCCCCAAAAAACATAGATCCACCCAAAAAACGACACTAAACCTACCTGATGTTCTCCAAAACCCGCAATTTACACTTTTCCAACATGATGACCAACAAGAACCCAACAAACCCAACGGAGACCCCAAAACACGTCAAAAACACCCCAAAATGAATTGGATCACTCCCCCAGAAAGAAAAAAACAGAAGAAAACCCCAAATACCATAGATCCACCCCAAAAACACACTAAACCTACCTGATGTTCTCCAAATCCCAATGTCCACTCCCAGCAAACTTAAAACACATTACGAAATCAACAAAACGCAACGGAAACCCCAAAACACGTCAAAAACACCACAAAAAAAAGCGGGATCACCCCCAAAACCGAAAGAAAACCCTAAAAGCCGTTGATCCACCCCAAAAGTCCCCCTAAACCTACCTGATGTTCTCCAATACCCACAATTTACCCGTTTTCACCATGATGAACAACAAGAACCCAACAAAAACCAACGGAGACCCCAAAATATGTCCAAACCACCCCAAAAAAGAATGGGACCACCCCAAAAACAGAAGAAAACGCTAAAAAAAAAGAAGAATTCCCCCAAAACCATAGATTCACCACCCAGAAAAACTTAAACTCACCTGATATTCTCCAAAACCCACAATGTACACTTTTCCACCATGATGACCAACAAGAACCAAACAAAACCTAACGGAGACCCAAAAACACATCAAAAACACCCCAAAAAAGAACGGGATCACCCCAAAAAAAAACAGAAAAAAAAACAAATACCATGAATCCAACCCAAAAGTCCCCCTAAACCTACCTGATGTTCTCCAATACCCACAATTTACCCGTTTTCACCATGATGAACAACAAGAACCCAACAAAAACCAACGGAGACCCAAAAACACATCAAAAACACCCCAAAAAAGAACGGGACCACCCCAAAAAAAGAAGAAAACGCTAAAAAAACAGAAGAATTCCCCCAAAACCATAGATTCACCACCCAGAAAAACTTAAACTCACCTGATATTCTCCAAAACCCACAATGTACACTTTTCCACCATGATGACCAACAAGAACCAAACAAAACCCAACGGAGACCACAAAACACATCAAAAACACCCCAAAAAAGAATGGGATCACCCAAAAAAAAAAACAGAAAAAAAAAACGAATACCATGAATCCACCCCAAAAGTCCCCCTAAACCTACCTGATGTTCTCCAAAACCCACAATTTACACTTTTCCACCATGATGCCAACGGAAAACACAACGAAACCCAACGGAGAACCCAAAACACGTCAAAAACACCACAAACAAGAACGGAATCACCCCCAAAACTGGAACAAAATCCCCAAAAAGCACGGATCAAATCCCAAAACCGCCCTAAACTTACCTGATGTTCTCCAAAACCAACAATTTAAACTTTTCCACCAAAATGAACAATGGAAAACACAACGAAACAAAACAGAGACCACAAAACACGTCAAAAACACCACAAACAAGACGGAATCACCCCCAAAACTGGAACAAAATCCCCAAAAAGCACGGATCCAATCCCAAAACCACTCTAAACGTACCTGATGTTCTCCAAATCCAAATGTCCACTCCCAACCACCATCAAAACCCATTAGGAACTCAACGAAACCCAACGGAAACCCCAAAACACGTCAAAAACACCCCAAAAAAGAACTGGATCAGAAGAAAAAACACCAAAAACTATGAATTTCCCCGCAAAACCACCCTAAAACTCACCTGATCTTCTTCAAACCCACAATCCACTCCCATTTCCCTTAAGGACCAACGAGAATCCAACTAAAACCCAACAGAGACCCTAAAACAAGTCAAAAACACCCCAAACAAGAACAGGATAACCCCTAAAAAAGAAAGAAAACCCCCAAAAAAACATAGATCCACCCCAAAAACACACTAAACCTACCTGATGTTCTCCAAATCCCAAAGTCCACTCCCAACAAACTTAAAACACATTAGGAAATCAACAAAACGCAACGGAAACCCCAAAACACGTCAAAAACACCACAGAAAAAAGCGGGATCACCCCCAAAACCGAAAGAAAACCCTAAAAGCCGTTGATCCACCCCAAAAGTCCCCCTAAACCTACCTGATGTTCTCCAATACCCACAATTTACACGTTTTCACCATGATGAACAACAAGAACCCAACAAAAACCAACGGAAACCCCAAAACACGTCAAAAACACCCCAAAAAATAACTGAATCAGAAGAAAAAAACACCAAAAACTATGAATTTCCCCGCAAAACCACCCTAAACTCACCTGATCTTCTTCAAAACCCACAATCCACTCCCATTTCCCTTAAGGACCAACGAGAATCCAACTAAAACCCAACGGAGACCCCAAAACAAGTCAAAAACACCCCAAACAAGAACGGAATCACCCCCATAACTGGAAGAAAATCCCCAAAAAACATAGATCCACCCCAAAACGACACTAAACCTACCTGATGTTCTCCAAAACACGCAAGTTAAACTTTTCCAACATGATGAAAAACAAGAACCCAACAAAACCCAACAGAGACCCCAAAACATGTCAAAAACACCCCAAAAAAGAACGGGATCACCCCCAAAACTGGAAGAAAATTCCCCCCCAAAAATTTACAATTTTCACCATGATGACCAACATGAACCAAACGAAAACCCAAAATGAGACACCAAAACACGTCAAAAACACCCCAAAAAAGAAAGGGATCACCCATAAACTGGAAGAAAATCCCCAAAAAGCACAGATCCAATCCCAAAACCAGCCTAAACCTACCTGATGTTCTCCAAAACCCACAAATTTACCCTTTTCCACCATGATGACCATGGAAAACCCAACGAAACCCAAATGGAGACAAAAAACATGTCAAAAAAAAAAAAAAAAAAAAAAAAAGAACAGGATCTCCCCAAAAACAGAAGAAAAACCCAAATACCACGAATCCACCCCAAAAGTCCCCCTAAACCTACCTGAAGTTCTCCAAAACCCACAATTTACCCTTTTCCACCAAGATGCCAACAGAAAACCCAACAAAACCCAACAGAGACATCAAAACATGTCAAAAACACCCCAAAAAAGAACGGGATAACCCCCAAAACTGGAAGAAAATCCCCAAAAAGCATGGATCCAATCCCAAAACCACCCTAAACGTACCTGATCTTCTCCAAATCCCAAAGTCCACTCCCAACCACCATAAAACCCATTAGGAACTCAACAAAACGCAACAGAAACCCCAAAACACCTCAAAAACACCCCAAAAGCAAACCGGATCAGAAGAAAATACGTGATTTAACCCCAAGAAAACCCTTAAACCTACCTGATCTTCTCCAAATCCCAAAATCCCACTCCCACCCACCATAAAACCCATTAGGAACTCAACGAAACCCAACGGAAACCCCAAAACACGTCAAAAACACCCAAAAAAGTAACTGAATCAGAAGAAAAAACACCAAAAACTATGAATTTCCCCGCAAAACCACCCTAAACTCACCTGATCTTCTTCAAAACCCACAATCCACTCCCATTTCCCTTAAGGACCAACGAGAATCCAACTAAAACCCAACGGAGACCCTAAAACAAGTCAAAAACACCCCAAACAAGAACAGGATAACCCCTAAAAAAGAAAGAAAACCCCAAAAAAACATAGATCCACCCCAAAAACACACTAAACCTACCTGATGTTCTCCAAATCCCAAAGTCCACTCCCAACAAACTTAAAACACATTAGGAAATCAACTAAACGCAACGAAAACCCCAAAACACGTCAAAAACACCACAGAAAAAAGCGGGATGACCCCCAAAACCGAAAGAAAACCCTAAAAGCTGTTGATCCACCCCAAAAGTCCCCCTAAACCTACCTGATGTTCTCCAATACCCACAATTTACACTTTTCCAACATGATGACCACGGAAAACCCAACGAAACCCAACGGAGAACCCAAAACACGTCAAAAACACCCCAAAAAAGAACGGGACCACCCCAAAAACAGAAGAAAACGCTAAAAAAAAACAGAAGAATTCCCCCAAAACCATAGATACACCACCCAAAAAAACTTAAAAACACCTGATATTCTCCAAAACCCACAATTTACACTTTTCCAACATGATGACCAACAAGAACCCAACAAAACCTAACGGAGACCCAAAAACACATCAAAAACACCCCAAAAAAGAATGGGATCACCCAAAAAAAAACAGAAAAAAAAAACAAATACCATGAATCCACCCCAAAAGTCCCCCTAAACCTACCTGATGTTCTCCAAAACCCACAATTTACACTTTTCCAACATGATGACCAACAAGAACCCAACAAAACCTAACGGAGAACCCAAAACACGTCAAAAACACGCCGAAAAACAACTGGATCACTAGAAAAAAAACAGAAGAAAACCCTAAAAACCTTGAATCTGCCCCAAAAGTCCTCATAAACCTAGCTGATGTTCTCCAAAACCCACAAACCTTAACCTAACCCTTATCATAAGCCATACAACAACACTTACATGTGCACTTACGCTTGTACTTACCCTAGCAATTACTCGTACAATTACCCTTAACCTTACTATTAAGCTAACCCTAAACCTTACCCTTATCCTAACACTTACCCTTATCCTAAACCTTACCCTTTCTGCTACACTTACCCTTTGCCTAATTCTAAATCTTACCCTAATCCTCACCCTTACCTAAATCTAACCATTACCCTAACCTTCACTCTTACCCTTACCATTATACTTACTTTTACCCTTAACCTAAACCTTACCCCAACCCTTACCCTGACCCTTACATTATCCCTAACCCTAACCCTAACCCTAACCCTAACCCTAACCCTAAACTTTACTCTAACCTTAACCCTTAACCTAAACCTTACACTTAATCTTATCTTTAACCTTACCCTTAAACTAATACATATCCTTACGTTTCCCTCATCATAACCCTAAAATTAACCGTAACCATTACCCTAACACTTATCCTTACCGAACCCTAACCCTAACCCTTACTCTAACTTTTACCCTGACCCGGACCCTTAGACTTCCCCTTCCCCTTCCCCTTCCCCTTCCCCTTCCCCTTACTCTTACCCTTACCCTAACACTTACGGTTACCATTAATCTTACCCTTACCCTAACACTTACCCTTACCCTATCCCTTACACTTATCCTTATCCATACAACTTACGCTTACCCTAACACTTAACCTTAACCTAACCCTAACCCTAAACCTTACCTGAACCCTTACCCTGACCCTTACATTAACCCTTACCCTAAAACTTACACTTAACCTTAACTTTACCATTAACCTTAACCTAATACTTACCCTTACGTTTCCTGCACCCTAACCCTAAAATTAACTCTAACCATTACTCCAACACTTACCCTTACCCTAACCCTTACCCTTACCATAACCCATACTCTAACACATACTTCTACCCGTACCCGTACCCTTACCGTAACCCTTACCCTTACCGTAACACTTACCCTTACTGTTACCGTTACCATTGCCCTTACCCTTACCCTTACCCTTACTCTTACCCTTACCCTATACCTTACCCTTAACCTAACCTTAAAGCTTACCCTTATCCTAACACTTACCCTTACCGTAAACCTTACCCTTTCTGCTACATTTACCCTTAGCGTAAATCTAAACCTTACACTTACCCTTAGCCTAACCCTCACCCTTACCATTGCCCATACCCTTATTCTTACCCTTTCCCGAACCCTTACCTTTACACTTACGGTTACCATTAACCTTACCCTTACCCTAACACTTATCCTTAACCTAACCCTTACCCTAAACCTTACCCCAACCCTTACCCTGACCCTTACATTAACCCAAACCCTTACCCTAAACCTTACACTTACTCTTAACCTTAACCTTACCCTTAACATTAACCTAATACTTACGCATACGTTTTCCTGACTTTAACCCTAAAACTAACCCTAACCATTACCCTAACACTTACCCTAACCCTTACTCTAACCCTTACCCTGACCTGTACCCTTACACTTACCCTTACCCTTATACTCACCCTAATTCTTACCCATACCATAACCCATACCCTAACACATATTTGTACCCTTAACCTTACCGTTACCCTTAACCTTACCCTTACCCTTACTCTATCCCTTACCCTTACGCTTACCCTTAACATAAACCTTACCCTTGACCTTACCATACCATAAGCCATACAACAACACTTACATGTACACTTACGCTTACACTTACCCTAGCAATTACTCGTACAATTACCCTTACTCTTACCCTTACCCTTAACCTAAGCCGAAACCTTAAACCTTACAGTAAACCTTACCCTTTCTGCTACACTTACCCTTAGCCTAAATCTAAACCTTACACTTACCCTTACCTTAACCCTATACTTACCCTTACGTTTCCCTCACCCTAACCCTAAAATTAACCCTAACCATTATTCTAACACTTACCCTTACCCTAACCCTAACCCTTACTCTTACCCTTACCCTGACCCATACCCTTACACTCACCCTTATCCTTACATTACCCTAACTCTTACCCATACCATAACCCATACCCTAACACATATTTGTACCCTTACCCTTACTCTATCCGTTACCCTTACGCTTACCCTTAACATAAACCTTACCATTAATCTTACTCTTACGCTAACCCTTACCCTTACCCTTATCCTTATCCATACCCTTAACCTTACACCAACCCTTCCCCTTAAGCTGAACCTAACACTAAACCTTACCCTAAACCTTTCCCTGAACTTTACCCCTTCCCTGAAGCCTTACCCTTAACCTAAACCTTACACTTAATCTTAACCTTAACCTTACACTTAACCTTAAGCTAGTACTTAACCTTACATTTTTCTCACCCTAATCCTAAAATTAACCCTAACCATTACCCTAACACTTAACCGTTACACTTACCCTTATTCTATCCATTACTCTTACGCTTTCCCTTAACATAAACCTTACCCTTACCATAAGCCATACATCAACACTTACATGTACACTTACGCTTACACTTATCCTAGCAATTACTCGTACAATTACCCTTAACCTAACCATAAACGTTAAGGATAAGCTTAAGGGTCACCCTTAAGGTTACCGTTATCCTAACACTTACACTTAAGTTGAGGATAAGGGTTAGAGTAAGGGTAAGTGTTAGGGTAATGGTTAGGCTAATTTTAGGTTTAGGGTGAGGGAAACATAAGGGTAAGTATTAGGTTAAGTTTAAGGATAAGGTTAAGAGTTATGGTAAGGGTTAGGTTTAATGTAAGGGTAAGGGTTTGGGAAACGTTTAGGATAAGGGTAAGAGAAGGGATAATGGTAAGGGTAAGGATGATGTTTAGTGTAAGGGTTAGATTTAGTTAAGGGTAAGGGTTAGTGTAAGTTTAAGAGTAAGGGTAAGTGTAAGGGTATGTGTAAAAGTACGGGTCATTGTAAGGGTTTGAGTAAGGGTTAGGGTAAGGGTAAGTGTTAGGGTAATGGTTAGGGTTAATTTTAGGGTTAGGGTGAGGGAAACGTAAGAGTAAGTATTAGGTTACAGCTAAGTTTAAGGTTAAGAGTAAGTGTAAGGTTTAGTGTAAGGATTAGGGTTAATGTAAGGGTCAAGGTAAGGGTTGGGGTAAAGGTTTAGGTAAAGGGTAAAAATATGTATATTGTAAGGGTGAGGGGTTAGGGTAATGGTTAGATTTTAGTTAGATTTAGGTAAGGGTGAGGGTTCGGGTAAGGTTTAGAATTAGGCAAAGGGTAAGTGTAGCAGAAAGGGTAAGGTTTAGGATAAGGGTAAGTGTTAGGATAAGGGTAAGGTTTAGGGTTAGCTTAATAGTAAGGTTAAGGGTAATTGTACGAGTAATTGCTAGGGTAAGTACAAGCGTAAGTGCACATGTAAGTGTTGTTGTATGGCTTATGATAAGGGTTAGGTTAAGGTTAAGGTTTATGTTAAGTGTAAGTGTAAGGGTAACGGAGACAGTAAAGGTAAGGGTAAGGGTAAGGGGAACGGTTAGGTTAAGGCTACAAGTACGTGTTAGGGTATGGGTTATGCTAAGGGAAAGGCTTAGGGTAAGGGTAAGTGTAAGGGTACGGGTCAGGGTAAGGGTTAGAGTAAGGGTTAGAGTTACGGTTAGGGTAAGGGTAAGTGTTAGGGTAATGGTTAGGGTTAATTTTAGGGTTAGGGTGAGGGAAACGTAAGGGTAAGTATTAGGTTAATGTTAAGGGTAAGGTTACGGTTAAGAGTAAGTGTAAGTTTTAGGGTAAGGGTTAGGGTTAATGTAAGGGTCAGGGTAAGGGCTCGGGTAAGGTTTAGGGTTAGGGTTAGGTTAAGGGTAAGGATTAGGGTAAGGGTAAGGGCATGGATAAGGATAAGTGTAAGTGTTAGGGTAAGGGTAATGTTAAAGGTAACAGTAAGTGTAAGGAGAAGGGTTAGGGTAAGGGTAAGAGAAAGGGTATTGGTAATGATAAGGGTGAGAGTTACAGTAAGGGTAAGATTTAAAGTAATGTTTAGTAAGATTTAAAGTAAGGTTTAGATTTAGGCTAAGGGTAAACGTAGCAGAAAGGGTAAGGTTTACTGTAAGGTTTAAGGTTTCGGCTTAGGTTAAGGGTAAGGGTAAGGGTAAGGGTAATTGTACGAGGAATTGCTAGGGTAAGTGTAAGCGTAAGTGTACATGTAAGTGTTGTTGTATGGCTTATGGTAAGGGTAAGGTCAAAAGTAAGGTTTATGTAAAGAGTAAGCGTAAGGGTAACGGATAGAGTAAGGGTAAGGGTAAGGTTAAGGGTAACGGTAAGGTTAAGGGTACAAATATGTGTTAGGGTATGGGTTATGCTATGGGTAAGAATTAGGGTAAGTAAAAGGGTAAGGGTAAGGGTAAGTGTAAGGGTACGGGTCAGGGTAAGGGTTAGAGTAAGGGTTGTTAGGGTTAGGGTAAGGTTAAGTGTTAGGGTAATGGTTAGGATTAGTTTAAGGGTTAAAGTCAGGAAAACGTATGCGTAAGTATTAGGTTAATGTTAAGGGTAAGGTTAAGAGTAAGTGTAAGGTTTAGGGTAAGGGTTAGGGTTAATGTAAGGGTCAGGATAAGGGTTGGGGTACGGTTTAGCGTAAGGGTTAGGTTAAGGATAAGTGTTAGGGTAAGGGTAAGGTTAATGGTAACCGTAAGTGTAAAGGTAAGGGTTATGGTAAGGGTAAGAATAAGGGTATGGGTAATGGTAGCAGAAAGGGTAAGGTTTAGGATAAGGGTAAGTGTTAGGATAAGGGTAAGGTTTAGGGTTAGCTTAATAGTAAGGTTAAGGGTAATTGTACGAGTAATTGCTAGGGTAAGTGCAAGCGTAAGTGTACATGTAAGAGTTGTTGTATGCCTTATGATAAGGGTTAGGTTAAGGTTAAGGTTTATGTTAAGTGTAAGTGTAAGGCTAACAGAGACAGTAAAGGTAAGGGTAAGGGGAACGGTAAGGTTAAGGCTACAAGTACGTGTTAGGGTATGGGTCATGGTAAGGGAAAGGCTTAGGGTAAGGGTAAGTGTAAGGGTACGGGTCAGGGTAAGGGTTACAGTAAGGGTTAGAGTTACGGTTAGGTTTAGGGTAAGGGTAAGTGTTAGGGTAATGGTTAGGGTTAATTTTAGGACTTAGGGTGAGGGAAACGTAAGGGTAAGTGTTAGGGTAATGGTTAAGGGTAAGGTTAAGGTTAAGAGTAAGTGTAAGCTTTAGGGTAAGGGTTAGGGTTAATGTAAGGGTCAGGGTAAAGGCTGGGATAAGGTTTAGGGTTAGGGTTAGGTTAAGGGTAAAGATTAGGGTAAGGGTAAGGGCATGGATAGGGGTAAGTGTAAGTGTTAGGGTAAGGGTAATGTTAAAGGTAACAGTAAGTGTAAGGAGAAGGGTTAGGGTAAGGGTAAGAGTAAGGGTATTGGTAATGATAAGGGTGAGGGTTACAGTAGGGGTAAGTGTAAGGTTTAGATTTAGGCTAAGGGTAAGTGTAGCAGAAAGGGTAAGGTTTACTGTAAGGTTTAGGCTTAGGTTAAGGGTAAGGGTAAGGGTAATTGTACGAGTAATTTTAGGGTTAGGTTAAGGTTAAGTGTTAGGGTAATGGTTAGGGTAAATTTAAGGGTTAAAGTCAGGAAAACATATGCGTAAGTATTAGGTTAATGTTAAGAGTAAAGTTAAGGTTAAGAGTAAGTGTAAGGTTTAGGGTAAGGGTTAGCGTTAATGTAAGGGTCAGGGTAAGGGTTGGGGTAAGGTTTAGGTTAAGGGTTAATGTAAGCATTATGATAAGGGTAAGGGTGAGTGTAGGGTAAGGTTTAGAATTAGGCAAAGAGTAAGTGTAGCAGAAAGGGTAAGGATTACTGTAAGGGTAAGTGCTAGGGTAAGTGTAAGGTTGAGGATTAGGTTAAGGGTAAGGGTAATGGTTTGGTAAGGGTAAGGGTAAGGTTAATTGTACGAGTAGTTGCCAGGGTAAGTGGAAACGTAAGTGAACATGTAAGTGTTGTTCTATGGCTTATGGTAAGGGTAAGGTTAAGAGTAAGTTTTATGTTAAGGATAAGCGTAAGAGTAACAAATAGAGTAAGTGTAAGGGTAACAGTAAGGTGAAGGGTAGAAGTATGTGTTAGAGTATGGGCTATGGTAAGGGTAAGGGTAGAGTAAGAGTAAGGGTAAGGGTATGTGTAAGCGTATGGTTCATTGTAAGGGTTACAGTAAGGGTTAGGGTAAGGGTAAGTGTTAGGGTAATGGTTAGGGTTAATTTTAGGGTTAGGGTGAAAGAAACGTAAGGGTAAGTATTAGATTACAGCTAAGGTTAAGGTTAAGAGTAAGTGTAAGATTTAGGGTAAGGGTTAGGGTTAATGTAAGGGTCAGGGTAAGGGTTGGGGTAAGGGTTAGGTTAAGGATAAGTGTTAGGGTAAGGGTAAGGTTAATGGTAACCGTAAGTGTAAAGGTAAGGGTTAGGGAAAGGGTAAGAATAAGGGTATGGGTAAGGGTAAGGGTGAGGGTAAGACTAAGGGTAAGTGTAAGGTTTAGATTTAGGCTAAGGGTAAGTGTAGCAGAAAGGGTAAGGTTTACGGTAAGGGTAAGTGTTAGGATAAGGGTAAGGTTTAGGGTTGGGTAAGGGTAAGGGTAAGGGTAAGGGTAAGGGTAAGGGTAAGGGTAAGGGTAAGGGTAAGGGTAAGGGTAAGGGTAAGGGTAAGGGTAAGGGTAAGGGTAAGGGTAAGGGTAAGGGTAAGGGTAAGGGTAAGGGCCGCGGTAACGGTAACGGTAAGGGTAAGGGTTACGGTAAGGGTAAGAGTTACCGTAAGGGTACGGGTACGGGTAGAAGTATGTGTTAGAGTATGGGTTATGGTAAGGGTAAGGGTTAGGGTAAGGGTAAGTGTTGGGGTAATGGTTAGGGTTAATTTTAGGGTTAGGGTGAGGGAAAAGTAAGGGTAAGTATTAGGTTAAGGTTAAGGGTAAGGTTAAGGTTAAGTGTAAGTTTTAGGGTAAGGGTTAATGTAAGGGTCAGAGTAAGGGTTCAGGTAAGGTTTAGGGTTAGGGTTAGGTTAAGGTTAAGTGTTAGGGAAAGCGTAATTTGTATGGATAAGATAAGTGTAAGGGATAGGGTAAGGGTAAGTGTTAGGGTAAGGGTAAGGTTAATGGTAACTGTAAGTGTATGGGTAAGGGTTATGGTAACGGTATTAGTAAGGGGAAGGGGAAGGGCAAGTCTAAGGGTCCGGGTCAGGGTAAAAGTTAGAGTAAGGTTTAGGGTTAGGTAAGTATAAGTGTTAGGGTAATGGTTACGGTTAATTTTAGGGTTATGATGAGGGAAACGTAAGGGTATGTATTAGTTTAAGGGTAAAGTTAAAGATAAGATTAAGTGTAAGGTTTAGGTTAAGGGTTAGGTTTAGAGTAAGGGTCAGGGTTAGGGTTGGGGTAAGGTTTAGGGTAAGGGTTAGGTTAAGGATAAGTGTTAGGGTAAGGGTAAGGTTAATGGTAACCGTAAGTGTAAAGGTAAGGGTTAGGGTAAGAGTAAGAATAAGGGTATGGGTAATGGTAAGGGTGAGGGTTAGGCTAAGGTTAAGTGTAAGGTTTAGATTTAGGCTAAGGGTAAGTGTAGCAGAAAGGGTAAGGTTTACGGTAAGGGTAAGTGTTAGGATAAGGGTAAGGTTTAGGGTTAGGTTAAGGGTAAGGGATAGGGTAAGGGATTGGGTAAGGGATAGGGTAAGGGTAAGGGATAGGGTAAGGGTAAGGGTAAGGGTAAGGGTAAGGGTAAGGGTAAGGGTAAGAGTAAGAGTTAGGGTACGGGTGGAAGTATGTGTTAGAGTATGGGTTATGATAAGGGTAAGGGTTAGGGTAAGAGTAAGTGTAAGGGTATGTTTAAGTGTACGGGTCACTGTAAGTGTTAGAGTAACGGTTAGGTTAGGGGTAACTGTTAGGGTAATGGTTAGGGTTAATTTTAGGTTAGTGTGAGGAAAACGTAAAGGTAAGTATTAGGTTAAGGTTAAGAGCAAGTGTAAGGTTTAGGTTAAGGGTAAGGGTTAATGTAATGGTACTGGAAAGGGTTCAGGTAAGGTTTAGGGTTAGAGTTAGGTTAGGGTTAAGTGTTAGGAAACGGGTAAGTTGTATGTATAAGAATAAGTGTAAGAGTAAGGGTATTGGTAATGATAAGGGTGAGGGTTAAGGATAAGGTATAAGGATAAGGGTATTTTAATTTTTTTAATTCAATTTATTTTAAATTAAAATTTTTTAATTTAATTAATTAATATTTTAATTGTACGAGTAATTGCTAGGGCAAGTTTAAGCGTAAGTGTACATTTAAGTGTTGTTGTGTGGCTTATTGTAAGGGTAAGGTTAAGTGTTAGGGTAATGGTTATGGTTAATTATAGGGTTAGGGTGAGAAAAACGTAAGGTTAAGTATTAGCTTAAGGTTAAGGGTAAGGTTAATGTTAAGAGTAAGTGTAAGGTTTAGGGTAAGGGTTAGGTTAAGGATAACTGTTAGGGTAAGGGTAAGGTTAATGGTAACCGTAAGTGTAAAGGTAAGGGTTAGGATAAGAGTAAGAATAAGGGTATGGGTAATGGTAAGGGTGAGGGTTAGGCTAAGGGTAAGTGTAAGGTTTAGATTTAGGCTAAGGGTAAGTGTAGCAGAAAGGGTAAGCTTTACGGTAAGGTTTAAGGTTTAGGGTTAGGTTAAGGGTAAGGGGAAGGGGAAGGTAAGGGGAAGGGTTGGAGTAAGGTATAGGGTAAGGGTAAGGTTATGGTTAAAGGAAAGGTAAGGGTAAGGAAAAGTAAAGGTAAGGATTTGGGTAATGGTAAGGGTGAGAAGGGTTAGGGTAAGGGTTACGGTAAGGGTTAGGTAACGCAGTGTACAACCTGGGACGTCACACGCAGAGCTGCCTCTGGCAAGGTGAGTGAGGAACAGATGTAGCAGTTGTTGTGTTGTAGGTCTGTCTCACTGTTCCTCTAAGCATCCCCTCTTTGTCTTTTAGAGGTGTTGTAGCTGTTTGAAGAGGGTAGATTGAAGCATCTGCCTCGGGGGCTGGTAAGCGGCAGAGGTAAGGGAGCAGATGAGAGTAACTTACCTAGTTGTGCTGTGTCTTTGGATGCTGCATCGGCCTATGCGTTTCTTTTTCTTTCACAGGTGTCTCGCACAGGCTCAAAGGAGCAAACTGCACTCTGAAGAGCTGTGTAAGAAGAGGGGCTGGTCATGAGCTGGGTTGGAGCAGAACGACCAAGTAGCACAAGGTGACTATGAAAGGTGTCCGTCTTGCTTTGCAGGTGCCGTGGCAGGCTCTCCACAGAAGTGGATAAGGATATGAGATAAGGCCAGAGAGCGACAAGGAGCGGCACGTGCAGGGATGGTTTTGAAGCGCTGCGGTGGCTTACTCTTCTGTTCATCAGGTGCCACAGGCAAGGTGGGTTGTAACATCAGTCGTTATATTTGCATGAAAGCAGTTCACTTGAATGCCACAGTGCATCTGAGTAGGGTGTTCTAGCAGAACAAGCTTGTCTGGCACAGCGGTGCCTGATGGCAGTGTGTTTCCTCAGGTGAAGAGGTGCCTGAAGCCCCATCCTATCCTAGCCTGCACACAATTATCTGAGAATGAAAGCTGCTTTCCAGTAATTCAAAAAGCCAAGTTACGTCTCAGCCTTGAGCATCTCGGGCTTTGGGGCTTTTTTTTTTTTTTACAGACACTGTAACATTTGGCACCAGCACTAATACTTTTTTTGGCATATGTTTAGCGTTTGGGGCCTGTGTCTGGGATTTGGGCCCTGTCTCGAACCACTGGGGCTTTGTCCTGGGTTTTGGAGCCTGCCTCTAGAGTTCAGGGCCTGTGATTAGGCTTTTGGGGTCTGTGTCTGGGGGCCGGTATCTGGGGGCAAGGGGGGAGCTGCTTGTAGACCCTTGGGGCCGGCATGGAGGGGGTTGGGAGCTGACTCTACACCTTTGGGGCCTGCTTCTGGGGGCGGGGGGGGTTGAGACCAGCATCTGGGGGAGGGGTGGGAGCTCTTTGTATTCCTTTGGAGCCTGTGTCGGGGGGGGGGGGGGGGGGGGGGGAAGGGGAGGGTTGGTTGGGAGCTGCTTGTACACTGTTGG
The DNA here is from genome assembly GCF_965140915.1 of Aythya marila. Classification (NCBI taxonomy): domain Eukaryota; kingdom Metazoa; phylum Chordata; class Aves; order Anseriformes; family Anatidae; genus Aythya; species Aythya marila. The sequence continues at coordinate 20,350 of NW_028137647.1, forward strand.
AGCCTGGGTTGAGGGAGGAGGTTTGGAGCTGCTTCTACACCTTTGGGCCTGGCATCGGGGGTAGGGGGTTGGGTGCTGGTTGTAGGGGCCTGTGTTTGGGGGGGGGGCTTGGGACCTGCGTCTGGGGGAGGGGTGGGAGCTGCTTGTACACCTTTGGGGCCTGCATCTGTGGGGGGTCAGGGCCTGTGTCTAGCGGGCTGGGAACTGCTTGTACAATGTAGGAATCTGTTTCTGCAGGGTGGCTGGGAGCTGTTTGTACAACTTTGGGGCCAGCATCTGGGGGTGGCTGGGAGCTGCCTGTACACTGTAGGGGCCTGTGTTTGTGGGGGGCTTGGGGGCCTCCCTCGGGGGGGGGGGGGGGGAGGGTTGGGAGCTGCTTGTATAGGGTAGGGGGCCTGCCTGGTAGGGGTTGGGAGCTGCTTGTAGAATTTGGGTCCCTGTGTCTGGGGAGGGGGTTGGGGCCTGTGTCTCAGGGGTGTTGGGAACTGGTTGTACACCTTTGGGTCCTGTCTCTGGTGGGGAGCTACTTGTACACTTTTGGGGTCTTTATTTGAGGGGGGTTGGGAGTTGCTCATGCATTCTAGGTGCCTCCCTTTTGAAAAGGGTTGGGGCCTGCATCTGTGGGTGGTTGGGAGCTGCTTGTACACTATAGGGGCCATGGTCTTGGAGGGGGGTCTGGGCTGTTTATACACCTCTGTGGCCTGTGTTTGGGGGGGGGGGGTGGGCCTGTGCCTGGGGGAGTTGGGAGGTGCTTGTTCACTCTAGGAGCCTCCATTTGGGGGTCTTTGGGGCCTCCCTTTGAGGGGGAGGGAGTTGGGAGTTGGTTGTACACCTCCGCATCCCATGTCTTGGGGGGGGGGGGGGGGAGTGGGACCGGTCTCTGAAGGGGCGGGTTGTGAGCTGCTTGTACACCTGTGTCGGGGGGAGGGTAGGGGGGGTGGCGGGGGGCGGGCCCGGGTCTTGGGCCAGTGTCTGGGTGGAGTCCAGTTCTTGGGAGGGGGTGGTGGGGTAGGAGCTGCTTGTGGGCAGTTGGGATCTGCATCTGGGTGTGGTTGGTGCCTGCTTCTGTTGGCAGTTTGGGGCCTGCTTGTAGACTTGTGCAGCCTGGGTTTGGGGGCTTTTCTGTAACGTTTGGGGTCTGCATTTTTGCTTTGGGATGCATCTTGAGCTTTTGAGGCCTAGCAGTAGCATTTGGGGCCTGCATCTGGGGCTTTTCTGTAGCATTTTGGTTGCGTATTTGTGATTTGGGCCCTGTATCCAGGGTTTTGCCTTTTTTGTAGTTTCCATCTTTGTGTGTGTGTGTTTCGTTGTTGGTTGTCTGGGGTTAGGGGCAGGTTGGGGTTTGGATTAAGGTCAGTGTCATTAGCGTTAGGGGGTTGATAATAAGGGTTAGGGTTGTGGTTAGAGTTGCTATGTTTAAGGGGAATAAGGATTTCAGGGTAAGGGGATCAAGGTTGTGGGAATAAAAATGTTGTTTTTGCGCAGTTACATCCTGTAGAGGGAAGGAAGGTGGTATTGAGATATGCTTGCAGTGATAAGACAGCTTAACAGTGTGAAATGAGTTCATCTGATTCGTGTCAATATGGAACAATGCTAGGGCCGCATGATATGATGAAAAGTCTAAGAAAACCAGAGTGGTTAATATATATAGTTCTTGAATCTTGCAAAGGAATGGTCCAGCAATTCCGGTCAATAGAGGATAAGAGAACAAAGGGGTTTCAGAATAACTGCTAACTATTACAACTGTTGCATGGGACACTATGCAAGTGTCTGCCATCCAGCCAAGATGGACAAAGGAGATGGACAAGAGAAAAGCCTGGGAGGAAGACTACGAGCCTTCAGTACGAGCGGCCCCCAGAGGGACCACCGGAGACTGATAACGCCTGCACCAGTGGGAGGGTTTGGATTCTGGGAACTAATTAGAATAACCCTGCCTTTTGTAGAAGTAGTAATGAATATGTATTAGCCTAGCAGCATAAAAACCAGCCGCCTAATGTAACTTGTGTGCGTCTTGGTGGAGCAGAGACTCCTGGCGCACCCAGCGCTGCTTGCTTACCTCTATTCATTTAATAAATTGTAAATTTCAATTGCAATCCTATTTGGGACCCAGTCATTTATTACAAGTGGGCTCTCGTCCGGGAGGGCTTTGGTTCCTGATTTCTGGTTTGATCTAGGAGAGGCACCCCCACCATTTGGTGGCTGCTGTTTGAGTCAGGTTGGAACTAATGGCATCTTAAACCTGAATAAAGGTAAGCAAAGTTTCTGATTCTTTTTTTCAGCTCCCTTGCCAGCTGCAGCACTATATTTTGCCCATAATTGTGTGTGTGAAGATCCGAACGAAGATGACGGAGTCGTAAGCATTTAAAGCGTATACCGTTCGGTTGGGTGGGGTTCGGTTGCCTGTGTGTGTAAGAGTGTGACTGAGATGGAACTTAGTTCCGAAGCGATTGTGGAGGTCTTCTAACCGCGGTTCCAATCTCCCGCGAGGGACTTGGCCGGTGAAGGACCGAAGGGATTCCTATAGGATTTGTGGGTGTGTGATAGGTCCTCGACCCCCTGCAAGACACTCTTACTAAGGTAACCAAGGGCTGTGGGAATTGCCATAGTAAAATTCCTAGATGGGTCAGACAAAATTGAAGACCAGAGACCAGAAGAAAGGGAGCAAATTACCAGTCATACCACCAGAAAGTCCATTAGGAATAACGATTAGAAATTGGAATGATAGGGACCCCAGAAAAGGAAAAAGTAAATTAAAAATGGTCCAGGATTGTGTGACAGAATGGCCAAAGGAGCCTTTAAGACTACATGTCTTTTGGCCTGTTTTTGGAACCTTCGAAGACTGGATTTGCCAGGCCTTAAATATCCATGTTAATTCAAAGGAACCTTTTAGCCAGGAAGAAAGTGATTATGCAGGATTATGGATCAGGAGGACTTCACGTCCTTTTCCAGCCTCAATATTTACACTAAAAGCAGGTAAGAAATATGAAGAACAAGAAGAACATGAAAAAGAAAAAGAAGATAAACGTGAGCCGTTGGATAAGCTACCACCTCCATATCCTAACAATCCACCCCCGGCGGCTCCCCCTCCGGTGGCTGTGGTATCGCCACCAGTACCACCGTTGCCCCAGCTTCCACCACCAACAGCACCAGAATTAGACCGACCTCCGGCCGCATGCAGGAGAAGCAGGACGGAAGTATCTGAGAGGGCTTCTCTATATCCCTTAAGGGAGGTAACTGGTGTATAACTGGTGCGCGTCTTGGTGGAGCAGAGACTCCCGGCGTACCCAGCACTGTTTGCTTACCTCTATTCATTCAGTGAATTGTAAACTTTGATTGTAATCCTATTTGGGACTTGTATTTATTATAACAGACAACCTTGTAAAACGCAGACAACCAGAATCCTTACAGCAATTAGGTGGAAATCACGGCATAAGAAACATTACCACCTCAAAGAGTAAAAACCTCAAAAGAAATGTGACTTGTAACAGGCCAGCAGCTGTGTATTTTCTGTGAAGCACCAGCTAGATTATGAACCTTGAATAGCACAGTTAAAGGGGAAACAGGGGAGGGTCGGGAGGGTCCCGGTCCTCGGCAGAAAAAAAAAGTGTATAAACTGTGTATGGAACTGGTAGGCACCCTCCTGCTTGTGGGACACCCGCCATTGTAATCTCGAATAATAATGCTACTGTACTGAGATCCTCGACTCAGCCTATGCTATTTGCTACAGATTGATTCAGGGTTTTAAGGTTTCAGGGATTGGGCACTAGGGTTGGGTTTCAGGGTAAGGGGTTTCAGGGTTTATGTTTAGGATTTTAAGGTTTTTAGGGTTGGAGTTTTAACGGTTAGGGTTTTAAGGGTTTGGGGGTTAGGGTTTTAAGGGTTTCAGGGTTAGCGTGTTAGGGTATTAGAGTTTTTTGGGTTGTAGTGTTGATATGTTTTTTAGGGTTAGAGTCTTAAGGTTTTATTTTTGGTCAGTTATTTACGGTTAGGGTTTTAAGATCTTTTTTTTGTTTTGTTTTGTTTTGTTTTTTTCAGGTTAGGTTCTCCAGGTCCAGGGTTTTGAGTATCCTAATTTTGGGGGTTTGGATTTTGAGCATCTTAATTTTTGGGGTTAGGCTTTTGTGTGCCCTAATTTTTTGGGATAGGCTTTCAAGCATCCTAAGTAATTGGGTTAGGGTTTTGAGCATCTTAATGTTTCCAGGATAGGGTTTGGAGCATCCTAAGATTTCGGGAAAGGGTTTTGAGCATCTCAATGTTTCCAGGATAGGGTTTTGAGCGTCCTAAGTTTTTGGAATAGGGTTTGGAGAGTCCTAAGTTTTCTGGATAGAGTTTGGAGCGTCCTAATGTTTTCGGGATAGGGTTTTGAGCGTCCAAAGTGTTATAAGTTGCCCCCTTAATTAATTTTCATAGAGCATTGTATTAATCATAGAAAGGAATTTATTGAGTGAGCAAACATCAAGCAAAACAGCACTGGGCGGCCGGGGAGTCTCAGCTCCACCAACGGCACGCACCTCACCCCCGCCAGAGTCCCTTTTTATTTATATTTTGCTAATTCCGGGATTACGCAGCACATCCTGGTATATTCTGCGACTGCGCGCACTGTTGCTAGGGGGTCGTCTCTGTCCCTCTGGTGGTCGTGAAGATGAAGGCCGTAGTCTTCCTCGGCGTTGTGGTTCAACTTCTTTTATTATTTGGTCATGTTGGCCCAGCGTTAGACAGGAAGGCATGTATGTCGATACACTACTTTAGCAACTTATCAGGAGATGGTTACATGAGCTTTGCAACAGTGTCTTTGAACAAAAGAGGCAACTGAGATGCAGAAGGAGAATGGGTTGGGGGGTCTACTTTTTGTTACGTTAAGCAAAAGAATTTTCATAATGTCTAGGCAAGCATTATGAAGCTCCTTACTTCAGCAGGGAGCTTTCGCAACTCCCGCTCCTCAAACAGAACTCCTTGTTTTTATAATACAAAAGACAATGAGCAAACATTTATGGTGTATTACCCTAAGTTTTTGGGCTAGGGTTTTTTGCGTCTTAATGTTTTGGGGTTAGGGTTTGGAGCGCCCTAAGTTTTCGGGCTAGGGCTTTGAGCATTCCTAACGTTTTGGGTTGGGTTTGGGTTTTGAGCATCCTAAGATTTTGGGTTGGGGGTTTTAGGCATAGGTCTTCAGGGGTTTAGTGTGGTAAATAGTTTGGGTTAGGTCTGTAGGGGTTTCGAGGTTTTTTGGATGTTAGGGCTTGAGGCTTTTTTTGTAAGGGCGGTGAGGGTTCCAGTGAGTGCTGGTAAATGCAGTTCTGGAGCACTCGGCCTGTGATTGGCCATGCTGGCTGTGCGGGGAATGCTGGTAGGTGTAGTTTTCCGGCACTGGGAGGCCATGTTGCGTACCCAGAGTATACCGGGAAATGTAGTTTTCGGATTCGGGACTTCCGGGAGGCCATGTTGAATGCCCAGAGCATACCGGGAGATGTAGTTCTCGGGAACTAGGGTTAGGGGCTAGGGCTGGGGCTAGAGTTAGGGTTTCGGGTGAGGGTTGGGGTTGGGGGTTATTGTTAGGCTTAGAGGGTTAGGGTTAGGCTTAGAGGGTTAGGGTTAGGGATAGGTTAGGGGTAGGTTTAGAGGGTTAGCGTGAGGGTTAGGGGTTGGGGTTGTGATTAGGGATAGAGTAAGGGTTAGAGTGAGAGTATTAGGGTTAGGGTTTGGGTTCAGATTAGGGTACGGGTAAGGGTTAGGGCAAGGGTAAGTGTTAGGGTAAGGCTAAGGGTAAGGGTTAGGGTAAGGCTGAGGGTGAGGATAAGGTTTAGGTTTAGGCAAAGGGTTAGGTTTATGGTAAGGGTTAGGGTAAGGGTTAGGGTTAGGGTTAAGAGTTAGGGTAAAGGATAGAGTAATGGTAAGGATAAGGGTAGGGTAAGGATTAGGGTAAGCGTTAGGGTTAGGGTTAGAGGGTTAGGGTTAGGGTTAAGGTTAGGGTTAGGGTTAGGGTTAGTGTTAGGGTTAGGGGTTAGGGTTAGGGTTAGGGTTAGGGTTAGGGTCTTAGGGTTAGGGTTAGGGTTAGAATTCTGTTAGGGTTAGGGTTAGGGTTAGGGTCTTAGGGTTAGGGTTAGGGTTAGGGTTAGGGTTAGGATTAGGGATACGGTTAGGGTTAGGGTTAGGGTTCGAATTCTGTTAGGGTTAGGGTTAGGGTTAGGGTTAGGGTTAGGGTTAGAGGGTTTGGGTTGTTAGGGTTAGGGTTAGGGTTAGGGTTAGGGTTAGGGTTAGGGTTAGGGTTAGGGTTAAGGTTAGGGTTAGGGTTAGGGTTAGGGTTAGGGTAAGGGTTAGGGTTAGGGTTAGGGGTTAGGGTTAGGGTTAGGGTTAGGGTTCGAATTCTGTTAGGGTTAGGGTTAGGGTTAGGGTTAGGGTTAGGGTTAGAGGGTTTGGGTTGTTAGGGTTAGGGTTAGGGTTAGGGTTAGGGTTAGGGTTAGGGTTAGGGTTAGGGTTAGGATTAGGGTTACGGTTAGGGTTAGGGTTAGGGTTCGAATTCTGTTAGGGTTAGGGTTAGGGTTAGGGTTAGGGTTAGGGTTAGAGGGTTAGGGTTCTTAGGGTTAGGGTTAGGGTTAGGGTTAGGGTAAGGGTTAGGTTTAGAGTTAGGGTTAGGGTTAGGGGTAGTGTTAGGGTTAGGGTTAGGGTTAGGGTTGTTAGGGTTAGGGTTAGGGTTAGGGTTAGGGTTAGGGTTAGGGTTAAGGTTAGGGTTAGGGTTAGGGTTAGGTTTAGGGTTAGGGTTAGGGTTAGGTTTGGTTTAGGTTTAGTTTTAGGGTTTCGGTTAGGGTTAGGGTTCTGTTAGGATTAGGGTTAGGGTTAAGGTTAGGATTAGGGATACGGTTAGGGTTAGGGTTAGAATTCTGTTAGGGTTAGGGTTAGGGTTAGGGTTAGGGTCTTAGGGTTAGAGTTAGGGTTAGGGTTAGGGTTAGGGGTACCGTTAGGGTTAGGGTTCGGATTCGAATTCTTTTAGGGTTAGGGTTAGGGTTAGGGCTAGGGTTAGGGGTTAGGGTTAGGGTTAGGGTTAGGGTTAGAGGGTTAGGGTTGTTAGGGTTAGGATTAGTGTTAGGGTTAGGGTTAGGGTTAGGGTTAGGGTTTTGTTAGGGTTAGGGTTAGGGTTAGGGTTAGATTAGGGTTAGGGTTAGGGTTAGGGTTAGGGTTAGGGTTAGGGTTAGGGTTAGGAATAGGGTTAGGGTTAGGGTTAGGGTTACGTTAGGGTTAGGTTTACGGTAAGGGTTAGGGTTAGGTTTAGCTTTAGTGTTCGGTTCGGGTTAGGGTTAGGGTTAGGATTAGGGTTTGAGCGTTAGGTTTAGATCCGCGGGCAGCCGTTAGGGTTAGGGTTAGGTTTAGGGTTGGGTTAGTGTTAGGGTTAGTTTAGGGTTAGGTTTAGTTTCTGACTACAGTAACTTGATCATCCAATAAAAATCATCCTTATTGTCTTTAGCAAAGCAATGGCTTCTATATCATAAATTAATTGTACATGCCCTTGGAAAAAGCCAAGGCAATACCTCCCTTGCTTGGAGCTGTATCCAAATGCAGTAATGTATACAATCTTTAGCAGCAGCTATTATTAGAGACAGGGAGAAGGAGGAACTTTGCCCACTGAAATTCGAAAATTTATTTGGGATAATGCTTCAGAATTTGAAAAAGATTTTCAAGCATGGTGGCAATTAGTCAACTTTACCTTTTATGCAGAAAATGATCAAATTGTGTCCTTTATACTTACTATAAGTAATGCCACCGTATACAATGTATAGCCAATCATTGCATTAGGACTCAATCATAATGGAACTATACTTTATACTAAAGGGCATAAAGTATGGGCCCATCAAAAGGGAGGAAAGTGGCAAACAATTGATGTAAATGCATGCATTGTGCGTGAACAAAAAAGTTCCATCTGTGAAAGTAACACGCTGGAATCCCAAGACATTTGTCTTGACACTGAGCAAAATATTTGCCACGTTGAGATACATCCTAATGAAACCCTTGATACTGTACTTGTATATATTGGGAAAGGTTGTGTTTGCATGAGAAGTCATTGTGATTCTATAGTCGTAGATAATGCTGTGGTAGATACCAGTAATCACTTTAATGTTTGTGTTTGCAATTTTATCAAAATCTCAACCATATCACACTATCAGGTAGACCTGCGCAACAGGTATAAGGCCCTGGAGGCCGAAAGGCAATCGATGGATGGAAAAGGCTATAATCCCTCTCCACCAGAGATATTGGCAGGGTTGGAAAAGCCAACCCCCCCGTATAGTGACCACAGGCAGCAGGAAGAAAAGGTGAGTTTTAGTTGTGGGTGATTTATCAATCAGCGGAACAGAGGGTCCAATATGTAGAAGGGACCCTCCTCTAAGGGAAATCTGCTGCCTTCCTAGGGCCTGGGTTAGGACATCACAAGGAGGCTTCCCAGCTTGGTTCAACCGTCAGACTATTACCGATTGCTCGTCCTATATCTGGGAGGAGAAGGAGTGGCAACGCATAGCCTGTGAGCAATCAAAAGGGACTTCAAGGATTTGTCAATTTGTCAAAACTCAACGAAACGCAACGGAAACCACAAAACACGTCAAGAACACCCCAAAAGCGAACCGAATCAGAAGAAAAAATGTGATTTAACAACACAAAAAACCCTTAAACCTACCTGATGTTCTCCTAAATGTACAATCCACTCCCAATCACCAGAAAACCCAATGGAAACCCAAAAAAAAACAAACGGAGACCTCAAAACACGTCAAAAACACCCCAAAAAAGAATGGGATAACCCCCCAAAACGAAAGAAAACCCCCAAAAAATAGATCCACCCCAAAAACAGCCTAAACCTACCTGAAGTTCTCCAAAACCAACAATTTACACTTTTCCACCACCATGACAACAGAAAACCCAACGAAACCCAACAGAGACCCCAAAACATGTCAAAAACACCCCAAAAAAGAATGGGATCACCCCCAAAACTGGAAGAAAATTCCCCCCCCAAAAATTTACAATTTTCACCATGATGACCAACATAAACCAAACGAAAACCCAAAATGAGACACCAAAACACGTCAAAAACACCCCAAAAAAGAAAGGGATCACCCATAAACTGGAAGAAAATCCCCAAAAAGCACATATCCAATCCCAAAACCAGCCTAAACCTACCTGATGTTCTCCAAAACCCACAAATTTACCCTTTTCCACCATGATGACCATGGAAAACCCAACGAAACCCAATGGAGACAAAAAACATGTCAAAAAAAAAAAAAAAAAAAAAAAAAAAAAAGAACAGGATCTCCCCAAAAAACAGAAGAAAAACCCAAATGCCATAGATCCACCCCAAAAGTCCCCCTAAGCCTACCTGATGTTCTCCAAAACCCACAATTTACCCTTTTTCACAATGATGACCAACAAGAACCCAACAAAACCCAACGGACAACCCCAAAACACATCAAAAACACCCCAAAAAAGAACAAGATCACCCCAAAAAAACAGAAGAAAACCCCAAATACCATGAATCCACCCCAAAAGTCCCCCTAAACCTACCTGAAGTTCTCCAAAACCCACAATTTACCCTTTTCCACCAAGATGCCAACAGAAAACCCAACAAAACCCAACAGAGACATCAAAACATGTCAAAAACACCCCAAAAAAGAACGGGATAACCCCCAAAACTGGAAGAAAATCCCCAAAAAGCATGGATCCAATCCCAAAACCACCCTAAACCTACCTGATCTTCTCCAAATCCCAAAGTCCGCTCCCAACCACCATAAAACCCATTAGGAACTCAACAAAACACAACAGAAACCCCAAAACACCTCAAAAACACCCCAAAAGCAAACCGGATCAGAAGAAAATACGTGATTTAACCCCAAGAAAACCCTTAAACCTACCTGATCTTCTCCAAATCCCAAAATCCACTCCCACCCACCATAAAACCCATTAGGAACTCAACAAAACGCAACGGAAACCCCAAAACACGTCAAAAACACCCCAAAAAAGAACTGGATCAGAAGAAAAAAAAAAACAAAACTATGCATTTCCCTCCCAAATCACCCTAAACTCACCTGATCTTCTTCAAAACCCACAATCCACTCCCATTTCCCTTAAGGACCAACGAGAATCCAACTAAAACCCAACGGAGACCCCAAAAACGTCAAAAACATCCCAAAAAAGAACTGGTTCAACCCCAACAATGAAAGAAAACCCCAAAAGCCATAGATCCACACCAAAAATCCCCCTAAACCAACCTGAAGTTCTCCAAAACCCACAATTTACACTTTTCCACATTGATGACCATGGAAAACCCAACGAAACCCAACGGAGACCACAAAACACGTCAAAAAAAAAAAAAAAAAAAGAAAAAAAAAAAAGAAAGGGATCACCCCCAAAATTGGAAGAAAATCCGTCAAAATCATAGATCCACCCCAAAACCACCCTAAACCTACTTGATGATCTCCAAAACCCACAATTTACAATTTTCCAACATGATGACCATGGAAAACCCAACGAAAGCCAACGGAGACCCCAAAAGAAGTCAAAAACACCCAAAACAAAAACGGGATAAACCCTAAAAACGAAAGAAAACCCCAAAAGCCATAGATCCACACCAAAAGTCCCCCTAAACCTACCTGATGTTCTCCAAAACCCACAATTTACAATTTTTCACCAGGATGACCAACATGAACCAAACGAAAACCCAAAACGAGACACCAAAACACGTCAAAAACACCCCAAAAATAAAGGGATCACCCATAAACTGGAAGAAAATCCCCAAAAAGCACGGATCCAATCCTAAAACCACCCTAAACCTACCTGATGTTCTCCAAAACCCACAATTTACCATTTTCCACCACGATGACCAACGAGTACACAACAAAACCCAACGGAGACCCCCAAACACCTCAAAAATTTCCCAAAAAAGAACGGGACCACCCCAAGAAACAGAAGAAAACACCAACAAACATGACTCTGCCCCAAAAGTCCCCCTAAACCTACCTGATGTTCTCCAAAACCCACAATTTACCCTTTTTCACCATGATGACCAACAAGAACCCAACTAAAACCCAACGGAGACCCCAAAACACGTCATAAACACCCCAAAAAAGAACAGGATCACCCAAAAAAAAACAGAAGAAAAGACCAAATACCATGAATCCACCCCAAAATTCCCCTAAACCTACCTGAAGTTCTCCAAAACCCACAATTTACAATTTTCCACCACCATGACCACGGAAAACCCAAGGAATACCAACGGAGACCCCAAAACACGTCAAAAAACACCCCAAAAAAGAACGGGATCACCCCCAAAAACGAAAGAAAATCCCCCAAAACCATAGATCCAATCCCAAAACCAACCTAAACCTACCTGATGTTCTCCAAAACCCACAATTTACCCTTTTCCACCATGATGACCACGGAAAACGCAACGAAACCCAATGGAGACCCCAAAACACGTCAAAAACACCCCCAAAATGAATTGGATCACCCCCCCCCCAAAAAAAAAAAAAAAACAGAAGAAAACCCCATATATCATGAATCCACCCCAAAAGTCCCCCTAAACCTACCTGATGTTCTCCAAAACCCACAATTTACACTTTTCCACCATGATGACAACGGAAAACCCAACGAAACCCAACGGAGACCACAAAACACGTCAAAAACACCACAGAAAAACAACTGGATCACTAGAAAAAATAGAAGAAAACCCTAAAAACCATGAATCTGCCCCAAAAGTCCTCATAAACCTACCTGATGTTCTCCAAAACCCACAATTTACACTTTTCCACCATGATGACCACGGAAAACCCAACGAAACCCAACGGAAACCCCAAAACACGTCAAAAACACCCCAAAAAAGAACTGGATCAGAAGAAAAAACACCAAAAACTATGAATTTCCCCGCAAAACCACCCTAAACTCACCTGATCTTCTTCAAAACCCACAATCCACTCCCATTTCCCTTAAGGACCAACGAGAATCCAACTAAAACCCAACGGAGACCCCAAAACAAGTCAAAAACACCCCAAACAAGAACAGGATAACCCCTAAAAAAGAAAGAAAACCCCCAAAAAAACATAGATCCACCCCAAAAACACACTAAACCTACCTGATGTTCTCCAAATCCCAAAGTCCACTCCCAACAAACTTAAAACACATTAGGAAATCAACAAAACGCAACGGAAACCCCAAAACACGTCAAAAACACCACAGAAAAAAGCGGGATCACCCCCAAAACCGAAAGAAAACCCTAAAAGCCGTTGATCCACCCCAAAAGTCCCCCTAAACCTACCTGATGTTCTCCAATACCCACAATTTACACGTTTTCACCATGATGAACAACAAGAACCCAACAAAAACCAACGGAAACCCCAAAACACGTCAAAAACACCCCAAAAAAGAACTGAATCAGAAGAAAAAACACCAAAAACTATGAATTTCCCCGCAAAACCACCCTAAACTCACCTGATCTTCTTCAAAACCCACAATCCACTCCCATTTCCCTTAAGGACCAACGAGAATCCAACTAAAACCCAACGGAGACCCCAAAACAAGTCAAAAACACCCCAAACAAGAACGGAATCACCCCCAAAACTGGAAGAAAATCCCCAAAAAACATAGATCCACCCCAAAACGACACTAAACCTACCTGATGTTCTCCAAAACACGCAAGTTAAACTTTTCCAACATGATGAAAAACAAGAACCCAACAAAACCCAACAGAGACCCCAAAACATGTCAAAAACACCCCAAAAAAGAACGGGATCACCCCCAAAACTGGAAGAAAATTCCCCCCCAAAAAATTTACAATTTTCACCATGATGACCAACATGAACCAAACGAAAACCCAAAATGAGACACCAAAACACGTCAAAAACACCCCAAAAAAGAAAGGGATCACCCATAAACTGGAAGAAAATCCCCAAAAAGCACAGATCCAATCCCAAAACCAGCCTAAACCTACCTGATGTTCTCCAAAACCCACAAATTTACCCTTTTCCACCATGATGACCATGGAAAACCCAACGAAACCCAATGGAGACAAAAAACATGTCAAAAAAAAAAAAAAAAAAAAAAAAAAAAAAGAACAGGATCTCCCCAAAAAACAGAAGAAAAACCCAAATGCCATAGATCCACCCCAAAAGTCCCCCTAAGCCTACCTGATGTTCTCCAAAACCCACAATTTACCCTTTTTCACAATGATGACCAACAAGAACCCAACAAAACCCAACGGACAACCCCAAAACACGTCAAAAACACCACAAAAAAGAACAGGATCACCCCAAAAAAAACAGAAGAAAACCCCAAATACCATGAATCCACCCCAAAAGTCCCCCTAAACCTACCTGAAGTTCTCCAAAACCCACAATTTACCCTTTTCCACCAAGATGCCAACAGAAAACCCAACAAAACCCAACAGAGACATCAAAACATGTCAAAAACACCCCAAAAAAGAACGGGATAACCCCCAAAACTGGAAGAAAATCCCCAAAAAGCATGGATCCAATCCCAAAACCACCCTAAACCTACCTGATCTTCTCCAAATCCCAAAGTCCACTCCCAACCACCATAAAACCCATTAGGAACCACCCTAAAAACCACCTGATGTTCTCCAAAACCCACAATTTACACTTTTCCACCATGATGACCACGGAAAACCCAACGAAACCCAACGGAAACCCCAAAACACGTCAAAAACACCCCAAAAAAGAACTGGATCAGAAGAAAAAACACCAAAAACTATGAATTTCCCCGCAAAACCACCCTAAACTCACCTGATCTTCTTCAAAACCCACAATCCACTCCCATTTCCCTTAAGGACCAACGAGAATCCAACTAAAACCCAACGGAGACCCCAAAACAAGTCAAAAACACCCCAAACAAGAACAGGATAACCCCTAAAAAAGAAAGAAAACCCCCAAAAAAACATAGATCCACCCCAAAAACACACTAAACCTACCTGATGTTCTCCAAATCCCAAAGTCCACTCCCAACAAACTTAAAACACATTAGGAAATCAACAAAACGCAACGGAAACCCCAAAACACGTCAAAAACACCACAGAAAAAAGCGGGATCACCCCCAAAACCAAAAGAAAACCCTAAAAGCCGTTGATCCACCCCAAAAGTCCCCCTAAACCTACCTGATGTTCTCCAATACCCACAATTTACACGTTTTCACCATGATGAACAACAAGAACCCAACAAAAACCAACGGAAACCCCAAAACACGTCAAAAACACCCCAAAAAAGAACTGAATCAGAAGAAAAAACACCAAAAACTATGAATTTCCCCGCAAAACCACCCTAAACTCACCTGATCTTCTTCAAAACCCACAATCCACTCCCATTTCCCTTAAGGACCAACGAGAATCCAACTAAAACCCAACGGAGACCCCAAAACAAGTCAAAAACACCCCAAACAAGAACGGAATCACCCCCAAAACTGGAAGAAAATCCCCAAAAAACATAGATCCACCCCAAAACGACACTAAACCTACCTGATGTTCTCCAAAACACGCAAGTTAAACTTTTCCAACATGATGAAAAACAAGAACCCAACAAAACCCAACAGAGACCCCAAAACATGTCAAAAACACCCCAAAAAAGAACGGGATCACCCCCAAAACTGGAAGAAAATTCCCCCCCAAAAAATTTACAATTTTCACCATGATGACCAACATGAACCAAACGAAAACCCAAAATGAGACACCAAAACACGTCAAAAACACCCCAAAAAAGAAAGGGATCACCCATAAACTGGAAGAAAATCCCCAAAAAGCACAGATCCAATCCCAAAACCAGCCTAAACCTACCTGATGTTCTCCAAAACCCACAATTTACCCTTTTTCACAATGATGACCAACGAGAACCCAACAAAACCCAACGGAGACCCCAAAACACGTCAAAAACACCACAAAAATGAACAGGATCACCCCAAAAAAACCAGAAGAAAACCCCAAATACCATGAATCCACCCCAAAAGTCCCCCTAAACCTACCTGAAGTTCTCCAAAACCCACAATTTACCCTTTTCCACCAAGATGCCAACAGAAAACCCAACAAAACCCAACAGAGACATCAAAACATGTCAAAAACACCCCAAAAAAGAACGGGATAACCCCCAAAACTGGAAGAAAATCCCCAAAAAGCATGGATCCAATCCCAAAACCACCCTAAACCTACCTGATCTTCTCCAAATCCCAAAGTCCACTCCCAACCACCATAAAACCCATTAGGAACTCAACAAAACGCAACAGAAACCCCAAAACACCTCAAAAACACCCCAAAAGCAAACCGGATCAGAAGAAAATACGTGATTTAACCCCAAGAAAACCCTTAAACCTACCTGATCTTCTCCAAATCCCAAAATCCACTCCCACCCACCATAAAACCCATTAGGAACTCAACAAAACGCAACGGAAACCCCAAAACACGTCAAAAACACCCCAAAAAAGAACTGGATCAGAAGAAAAAAAAAAACAAAACTATGCATTTCCCTCCCAAATCACCCTAAACTCACCTGATCTTCTTCAAAACCCACAATCCACTCCCATTTCCCTTAAGGACCAACGAGAATCCAACTAAAACCCAACGGAGACCCCAAAAACGTCAAAAACATCCCAAAAAAGAACTGGTTCAACCCCAACAACGAAAGAAAACCCCAAAAGCCATAGATCCACACCAAAAATCCCCCTAAACCAACCTGAAGTTCTCCAAAACCCACAATTTACACTTTTCCACATTGATGACCATGGAAAACCCAACGAAACCCAACGGAGACCACAAAACACGTCAAAAAAAAAAAAAAAAAAGAAAAAAAAAAAAGAAAGGGATCACCCCCAAAATTGGAAGAAAATCCTTCAAAATCATAGATCCACCCCAAAACCACCCTAAACCTACTTGATGATCTCCAAAACCCACAATTTACAATTTTCCAACATGATGACCATGGAAAACCCAACGAAAGCCAACGGAGACCCCAAAAGAAGTCAAAAACACCCAAAACAAAAACGGGATAAACCCTAAAAACGAAAGAAAACCCCAAAAGCCATAGATCCACACCAAAAGTCCCCCTAAACCTACCTGATGTTCTCCAAAACCCACAATTTACAAGTTTTCACCAGGATAACCAACATGAACCAAACGAAAACCCAAAACGAGACACCAAAACACGTCAAAAACACCCCAAAAATAAAGGGATCACCCATAAACTGGAAGAAAATCCCCAAAAAGCACGGATCCAATCCCAAAACCACCCTAAACCTACCTGATGTTCTCCAAAACCCACAATTTACCATTTTCCACCACGATGACCAACGAGTACACAACAAAACCCAACGGAGACCCCCAAACACCTCAAAAATTTCCCAAAAAAGAACGGGACCACCCCAAGAAACAGAAGAAAACACCAAAAAACATGACTCTGCCCCAAAAGTCCCCCTAAACCTACCTGATGTTCTCCAAAACCCACAATTTACCCTTTTTCACCATGATGACCAACAAGAACCCAACTAAAACCCAACGGAGACCCCAAAACACGTCATAAACACCCCAAAAAAGAACAGGATCACCCAAAAAAAACCAGAAGAAAAGACCAAATACCATGAATCCACCCCAAAATTCCCCTAAACCTACCTGAAGTTCTCCAAAACCCACAATTTACAATTTTCCACCACCATGACCACGGAAAACCCAAGGAATACCAACGGAGACCCCAAAACACGTCAAAAAACACCCCAAAAAAGAACGGGATCACCCCCAAAAACGAAAGAAAATCCCCCAAAACCATAGATCCAATCCCAAAACCAACCTAAACCTACCTGATGTTCTCCAAAACCAACAATTTACCCTTTTCCACCATGATGACCACGGAAAACGCAACGAAACCCAATGGAGACCCCAAAACACGTCAAAAACACCCCCAAAATGAATTGGATCACCCCCCCCCAAAAAAAAAAAAAAAAAAACAGAAGAAAACCCCATATATCATGAATCCACCCCAAAAGTCCCCCTAAACCTACCTGATGTTCTCCAAAACCCACAATTTACACTTTTCCACCATGATGACAACGGAAAACCCAACGAAACCCAACGAAGAACCCAAAACAAGTCAGAAACACCCCAAAAAAGAACGGGATCACCCCAAAACTGGAACAAAATCCCCCAAAACCATAGATCCACCCCAAAAACACCCTAAATCTACCTGATGTTCTCCAAAACCCACAATTTACACTTTTCCACCATGATGACCACGGAAAACCCAACGAAACCCAACGGAGACCACAAAACACATCAAAAACACCACAGAAAAACAACTGGATCACTAGAAAAAATAGAAGAAAACCCTAAAAACCATGAATCTGCCCCAAAAGTCCTCATAAACCTACCTGATGTTCTCCAAAACCCACAATTTACACTTTTCCACCATGATGACCACGGAAAACCCAACGAAACCCAACGGAAACCCCAAAACACGTCAAAAACACCCCAAAAAAGAACTGGATCAGAAGAAAAAACACCAAAAACTATGAATTTCCCCGCAAAACCACCCTAAACTCACCTGATCTTCTTCAAAACCCACAATCCACTCCCATTTCCCTTAAGGACCAACGAGAATCCAACTAAAACCCAACGGAGACCCCAAAACAAGTCAAAAACACCCCAAACAAGAACAGGATAACCCCTAAAAAAGAAAGAAAACCCCCAAAAAAACATAGATCCACCCCAAAAACACACTAAACCTACCTGATGTTCTCCAAATCCCAAAGTCCACTCCCAACAAACTTAAAACACATTAGGAAATCAACAAAACGCAACGGAAACCCCAAAACACGTCAAAAACACCACAGAAAAAAGCGGGATCACCCCCAAAACCGAAAGAAAACCCTAAAAGCCGTTGATCCACCCCAAAAGTCCCCCTAAACCTACCTGATGTTCTCCAAT
This sequence comes from Aythya marila, assembly GCF_965140915.1. Classification (NCBI taxonomy): domain Eukaryota; kingdom Metazoa; phylum Chordata; class Aves; order Anseriformes; family Anatidae; genus Aythya; species Aythya marila. The sequence continues at coordinate 38,285 of NW_028137647.1, forward strand.
ACCCACAATTTACACGTTTTCACCATGATGAACAACAAGAACCCAACAAAAACCAACGGAAACCCCAAAACACGTCAAAAACACCCCAAAAAAGAACTGAATCAGAAGAAAAAACACCAAAAACTATGAATTTCCCCGCAAAACCACCCTAAACTCACCTGATCTTCTTCAAAACCCACAATCCACTCCCATTTCCCTTAAGGACCAACGAGAATCCAACTAAAACCCAACGGAGACCCCAAAACAAGTCAAAAACACCCCAAACAAGAACGGAATCACCCCCAAAACTGGAAGAAAATCCCCAAAAAACATAGATCCACCCCAAAACGACACTAAACCTACCTGATGTTCTCCAAAACACGCAAGTTAAACTTTTCCAACATGATGAAAAACAAGAACCCAACAAAACCCAACAGAGACCCCAAAACATGTCAAAAACACCCCAAAAAAGAACGGGATCACCCCCAAAACTGGAAGAAAATTCCCCCCCAAAAAATTTACAATTTTCACCATGATGACCAACATGAACCAAACGAAAACCCAAAATGAGACACCAAAACACGTCAAAAACACCCCAAAAAAGAAAGGGATCACCCATAAACTGGAAGAAAATCCCCAAAAAGCACAGATCCAATCCCAAAACCAGCCTAAACCTACCTGATGTTCTCCAAAACCCACAAATTTACCCTTTTACACCATGATGACCATGGAAAACCCAACGAAACCCAATGGAGACAAAAAACATGTCAAAAAAAAAAAAAAAAAAAAAAAAAAAAAAAAAAGAACAGGATCTCCCCAAAAAACAGAAGAAAAACCCAAATGCCATAGATCCACCCCAAAAGTCCCCCTAAGCCTACCTGATGTTCTCCAAAACCCACAATTTACCCTTTTTCACAATGATGACCAACAAGAACCCAACAAAACCCTACGGACAACCCCAAAACACGTCAAAAACACCACAAAAAAGAACAGGATCACCCCAAAAAAACAGAAGAAAACCCCAAATACCATGAATCCACCCCAAAAGTCCCCCTAAACCTACCTGAAGTTCTCCAAAACCCACAATTTACCCTTTTCCACCAAGATGCCAACAGAAAACCCAACAAAACCCAACAGAGACATCAAAACATGTCAAAAACACCCCAAAAAAGAACGGGATAACCCCCAAAACTGGAAGAAAATCCCCAAAAAGCATGGATCCAATCCCAAAACCACCCTAAACCTACCTGATCTTCTCCAAATCCCAAAGTCCACTCCCAACCACCATAAAACCCATTAGGAACTCAACAAAACGCAACAGAAACCCCAAAACACCTCAAAAACACCCCAAAAGCAAACCGGATCAGAAGAAAATACGTGATTTAACCCCAAGAAAACCCTTAAACCTACCTGATCTTCTCCAAATCCCAAAATCCACTCCCACCCACCATAAAACCCATTAGGAACTCAACAAAACGCAACGGAAACCCCAAAACACGTCAAAAACACCCCAAAAAAGAACTGGATCAGAAGAAAAAAAAAACAAAACTATGCATTTCCCTCCCAAATCACCCTAAACTCACCTGATCTTCTTCAAAACCCACAATCCACTCCCATTTAGCTTAACGACCAACGAGAACCCAACAAAACCCAACGGAGACCCCAAAAACGTCAAAAACATCCCAAAAAAGAACTGGTTCAACCCCAACAACGAAAGAAAACCCCAAAAGCCATAGATCCACACCAAAAATCCCCCTAAACCAACCTGAAGTTCTCCAAAACCCACAATTTACAATTTTCCAACATGATGACCATGGAAAACCCAACGAAAGCCAACGGAGACCCCAAAAGAAGTCAAAAACACCCAAAACAAAAACGGGATAAACCCTAAAAACGAAAGAAAACCCCAAAAGCCATAGATCCACACCAAAAGTCCCCCTAAACCTACCTGATGTTCTCCAAAACCCACAATTTACAATTTTTCACCAGGATGACCAACATGAACCAAACGAAAACCCAAAACGAGACACCAAAACACGTCAAAAACACCCCAAAAATAAAGGGATCACCCATAAACTGGAAGAAAATCCCCAAAAAGCACGGATCCAATCCCAAAACCACCCTAAACCTACCTGATGTTCTCCAAAACCCACAATTTACCATTTTCCACCACGATGACCAACGAGTACACAACAAAACCCAACGGAGACCCCCAAACACCTCAAAAATTTCCCAAAAAAGAACGGGACCACCCCAAGAAACAGAAGAAAACACCAACAAACATGACTCTGCCCCAAAAGTCCCCCTAAACCTACCTGATGTTCTCCAAAACCCACAATTTACCCTTTTACACCATGATGACCAACAAGAACCCAACTAAAACCCAACGGAGACCCCAAAACACGTCATAAACACCCCAAAAAAGAACAGGATCACCCAAAAAAAAACAGAAGAAAAGACCAAATACCATGAATCCACCCCAAAATTCCCCTAAACCTACCTGAAGTTCTCCAAAACCCACAATTTACAATTTTCCACCACCATGACCACGGAAAACCCAAGGAATACCAACGGAGACCCCAAAACACTTCAAAAACACCCCAAAAAAGAACGGGATCACCCCCAAAAACGAAAGAAAATCCCCCAAAACCATAGATCCAATCCCAAAACCAACCTAAACCTACCTGATGTTCTCCAAAACCAACAATTTACCCTTTTCCACCATGATGACCACGGAAAACGCAACGAAACCCAATGGAGACCCCAAAACACGTCAAAAACACCCCCAAAATGAATTGGATCACCCCCCCCCAAAAAAAAAACAAACAAAAAAAACAGAAGAAAACCCCATATATCATGAATCCACCCCAAAAGTCCCCCTAAACCTACCTGATGTTCTCCAAAACCCACAATTTACACTTTTCCACCATGATGACAACGGAAAACCCAACGAAACCCAACGAAGAACCCAAAACAAGTCAGAAACACCCCAAAAAAGAACAGGATCACCCCAAAACTGGAACAAAATCCCCCAAAACCATAGATCCACCCCAAAAACACCCTAAATCTACCTGATGTTCTCCAAAACCCACAATTTAAACTTTTCCACCATGATGACCACGGAAAACCCAACGAAACCCAACGGAGACCACAAAACACATCAAAAACACCACAAAAAAGAACAGGATCACCCCAAAAAAACAGAAGAAAACCCCAAATACCATGAATCCACCCCAAAAGTCCCCCTAAACCTACCTGAAGTTCTCCAAAACCCACAATTTACCCTTTTCCACCAAGATGCCAACAGAAAACCCAACAAAACCCAACAGAGACATCAAAACATGTCAAAAACACCCCAAAAAAGAACGGGATAACCCCCAAAACTGGAAGAAAATCCCCAAAAAGCATGGATCCAATCCCAAAACCACCCTAAACCTACCTGATCTTCTCCAAATCCCAAAGTCCACTCCCAACCACCATAAAACCCATTAGGAACTCAACAAAACGCAACAGAAACCCCAAAACACCTCAAAAACACCCCAAAAGCAAACCGGATCAGAAGAAAATACGTGATTTAACCCCAAGAAAACCCTTAAACCTACCTGATCTTCTCCAAATCCCAAAATCCACTCCCACCCACCATAAAACCCATTAGGAACTCAACGAAACCCAACGGAAACCCCAAAACACGTCAAAAACACCCCAAAAAAGAACTGGATCAGAAGAAAAAACACCAAAAACTATGAATTTCCCCGCAAAACCACCCTAAACTCACCTGATCTTCTTCAAAACCCACAATCCACTCCCATTTCCCTTAAGGACCAACGAGAATCCAACTAAAACCCAACGGAGACCCCAAAACAAGTCAAAAACACCCCAAACAAGAACAGGATAACCCCTAAAAAAGAAAGAAAACCCCAAAAAAACATAGATCCACCCCAAAAACACACTAAACCTACCTGATGTTCTCCAAATCCCAAAGTCCACTCCCAACAAACTTAAAACACATTAGGAAATCAACAAAACGCAACGGAAACCCCAAAACACGTCAAAAACACCACAGAAAAAAGCGGGATGACCCCCAAAACCGAAAGAAAACCCTAAAAGCCATTGATCCACCCCAAATGTCCCCCTAAACCTACCTGATGTTCTCCAAAACCCACAATTTACACTTTTCCAACATGATGACCACGGAAAACCCAACGAAACCCAACGGAGAACCCAAAACACGTCAAAAACACCCCAAAAAAGAATGGGACCACCCCAAAAACAGAAGAAAACGCTAAAAAAAAAACAGAAGAATTCCCCCAAAACCATAGATACACCACCCAAAAAAACTTAAAAACACCTGATATTCTCCAAAACCCACAATTTACACTTTTCCAACATGATGACCAACAAGAACCCAACAAAACCTAACGGAGACCCAAAAACACATCAAAAACACCCCAAAAAAGAATGGGATCACCCAAAAAAAAACAGAAAAAAAAAACAAATACCATGAATCCACCCCAAAAGTCCCCCTAAACCTACCTGATGTTCTCCAAAACCCACAATTTACACTTTTCCAACATGATGACCAACAAGAACCCAACAAAACCTAACGGAGAACCCAAAACACGTCAAAAACACGCCGAAAAACAACTGGATCACTAGAAAAAAAAACAGAAGAAAACCCTAAAAACCTTGAATCTGCCCCAAAAGTCCTCATAAACCTAGCTGATGTTCTCCAAAACCCACAAACCTTAACCTAACCCTTATCATAAGCCATACAACAACACTTACATGTGCACTTACGCTTGTACTTACCCTAGCAATTACTCGTACAATTACCCTTAACCTTACTATTAAGCTAACCCTAAACCTTACCCTTATGATAACACTTACCCTTATCCTAAACCTTACCCTTTCTGCTACACTTACCCTTTGCCTAATTCTAAATCTTACCCTAATCCTCACCCTTACCTAAATCTAACCATTACCCTAACCTTCACTCTTACCCTTACCATTATACTTACTTTTACCCTTAACCTAAACCTTACCCCAACCCTTACCCTGACCCTTACATTATCCCTAACCCTTACCCTAACCCTAACCCTAACCCTAACCCTAACCCTAACCCTAACCCTAACCTTTACTCTAACCTTAACCCTTAACCTAAACCTTACACTTAATCTTAACTTTAACCTTACCCTTAAACTAATACATATCCTTACGTTTCCCTCATCATAACCCTAAAATTAACCGTAACCATTATCCTAACACTTATCCTTACCGAACCCTAACCCTTACTCTAACTTTTACCCTGACCCGGACCCTTAGACTTCCCCTTCCCCTTCCCCTTCCCCTTCCCCTTCCCCTTACTCTTACCCTTACCCTAACACTTACGGTTACCATTAATCTTACCCTTACCCTAACACTTACCCTTACCCTATCCCTTACACTTATCCTTATCCATACAACTTACGCTTACCCTAACACTTAACCTTAACCTAACCCTAACCCTAAACCTTACCTGAACCCTTACCCTGACCCTTACATTAACCCTTACCCTAAAACTTACACTTAACCTTAACTTTACCATTAACCTTAACCTAATACTTACCCTTACGTTTCCTGCACCCTAACCCTAAAATTAACTCTAACCATTACTCCAACACTTACCCTTACCCTAACCCTTACCCTTACCATAACCCATACTCTAACACATACTTCTACCCGTACCCGTACCCTTACCGTAACCCTTACCCTTACCGTAACACTTACCCTTACTGTTACCGTTACCATTGCCCTTACCCTTACCCTTACCCTTACTCTTACCCTTACCCTATACCTTACCCTTAACCTAACCTTAAAGCTTACCCTTATCCTAACACTTACCCTTACCGTAAACCTTACCCTTTCTGCTACATTTACCCTTAGCGTAAATCTAAACCTTACACTTACCCTTAGCCTAACCCTCACCCTTACCATTGCCCATACCCTTATTCTTACCCTTTCCCGAACCCTTACCTTTACACTTACGGTTACCATTAACCTTACCCTTACCCTAACACTTATCCTTAACCTAACCCTTACCCTAAACCTTACCCCAACCCTTACCCTGACCCTTACATTAACCCAAACCCTTACCCTAAACCTTACACTTACTCTTAACCTTAACCTTACCCTTAACATTAACCTAATACTTACGCATACGTTTTCCTGACTTTAACCCTAAAACTAACCCTAACCATTACCCTAACACTTACCCTAACCCTTACTCTAACCCTTACCCTGACCTGTACCCTTACACTTACCCTTACCCTTATACTCACCCTAATTCTTACCCATACCATAACCCATACCCTAACACATATTTGTACCCTTAACCTTACCGTTACCCTTAACCTTACCCTTACCCTTACTCTATCCCTTACCCTTACGCTTACCCTTAACATAAACCTTACCCTTGACCTTACCATACCATAAGCCATACAACAACACTTACATGTACACTTACGCTTACACTTACCCTAGCAATTACTCGTACAATTACCCTTACTCTTACCCTTACCCTTAACCTAAGCCGAAACCTTAAACCTTACAGTAAACCTTACCCTTTCTGCTACACTTACCCTTAGCCTAAATCTAAACCTTACACTTACCCTTACCTTAACCCTATACTTACCCTTACGTTTCCCTCACCCTAACCCTAAAATTAACCCTAACCATTATTCTAACACTTACCCTTACCCTAACCCTAACCCTTACTCTTACCCTTACCCTGACCCATACCCTTACACTCACCCTTATCCTTACATTACCCTAACTCTTACCCATACCATAACCCATACCCTAACACATATTTGTACCCTTACCCTTACTCTATCCGTTACCCTTACGCTTACCCTTAACATAAACCTTACCATTAATCTTACTCTTACGCTAACCCTTACCCTTACCCTTATCCTTATCCATACCCTTAACCTTACACCAACCCTTCCCCTTAAGCTGAACCTAACACTAAACCTTACCCTAAACCTTTCCCTGAACTTTACCCCTTCCCTGAAGCCTTACCCTTAACCTAAACCTTACACTTAATCTTAACCTTAACCTTACACTTAACCTTAAGCTAGTACTTAACCTTACATTTTTCTCACCCTAATCCTAAAATTAACCCTAACCATTACCCTAACACTTAACCGTTACACTTACCCTTATTCTATCCATTACTCTTACGCTTTCCCTTAACATAAACCTTACCCTTACCATAAGCCATACATCAACACTTACATGTACACTTACGCTTACACTTATCCTAGCAATTACTCGTACAATTACCCTTAACCTAACCATAAACGTTAAGGATAAGCTTAAGGGTCACCCTTAAGGTTACCGTTATCCTAACACTTACACTTAAGTTGAGGATAAGGGTTAGAGTAAGGGTAAGTGTTAGGGTAATGGTTAGGCTAATTTTAGGTTTAGGGTGAGGGAAACATAAGGGTAAGTATTAGGTTAAGTTTAAGGATAAGGTTAAGAGTTATGGTAAGGGTTAGGTTTAATGTAAGGGTAAGGGTTTGGGAAACGTTTAGGATAAGGGTAAGAGAAGGGATAATGGTAAGGGTAAGGATGATGTTTAGTGTAAGGGTAAGGGTTAGTGTAAGTTTAAGAGTAAGGGTAAGTGTAAGGGTATGTGTAAAAGTACGGGTCATTGTAAGGGTTTGAGTAAGGGTTAGGGTAAGGGTAAGTGTTAGGGTAATGGTTAGGGTTAATTTTAGGGTTAGGGTGAGGGAAACGTAAGAGTAAGTATTAGGTTACAGCTAAGTTTAAGGTTAAGAGTAAGTGTAAGGTTTAGTGTAAGGATTAGGGTTAATGTAAGGGTCAAGGTAAGGGTTGGGGTAAAGGTTTAGGTAAAGGGTAAAAATATGTATATTGTAAGGGTGAGGGGTTAGGGTAATGGTTAGATTTTAGTTAGATTTAGGTAAGGGTGAGGGTTCGGGTAAGGTTTAGAATTAGGCAAAGGGTAAGTGTAGCAGAAAGGGTAAGGTTTAGGATAAGGGTAAGTGTTATCATAAGGGTAAGGTTTAGGGTTAGCTTAATAGTAAGGTTAAGGGTAATTGTACGAGTAATTGCTAGGGTAAGTACAAGCGTAAGTGCACATGTAAGTGTTGTTGTATGGCTTATGATAAGGGTTAGGTTAAGGTTAAGGTTTATGTTAAGTGTAAGTGTAAGGGTAACGGAGACAGTAAAGGTAAGGGTAAGGGTAAGGGGAACGGTTAGGTTAAGGCTACAAGTACGTGTTAGGGTATGGGTTATGCTAAGGGAAAGGCTTAGGGTAAGGGTAAGTGTAAGGGTACGGGTCAGGGTAAGGGTTAGAGTAAGGGTTAGAGTTACGGTTAGGGTAAGGGTAAGTGTTAGGGTAATGGTTAGGGTTAATTTTAGGGTTAGGGTGAGGGAAACGTAAGGGTAAGTATTAGGTTAATGTTAAGGGTAAGGTTACGGTTAAGAGTAAGTGTAAGTTTTAGGGTAAGGGTTAGGGTTAATGTAAGGGTCAGGGTAAGGGCTCGGGTAAGGTTTAGGGTTAGGGTTAGGTTAAGGGTAAGGATTAGGGTAAGGGTAAGGGCATGGATAAGGATAAGTGTAAGTGTTAGGGTAAGGGTAATGTTAAAGGTAACAGTAAGTGTAAGGAGAAGGGTTAGGGTAAGGGTAAGAGAAAGGGTATTGGTAATGATAAGGGTGAGAGTTACAGTAAGGGTAAGATTTAAAGTAATGTTTAGTAAGATTTAAAGTAAGGTTTAGATTTAGGCTAAGGGTAAACGTAGCAGAAAGGGTAAGGTTTACTGTAAGGTTTAAGGTTTCGGCTTAGGTTAAGGGTAAGGGTAAGGGTAATTGTACGAGGAATTGCTAGGGTAAGTGTAAGCGTAAGTGTACATGTAAGTGTTGTTGTATGGCTTATGGTAAGGGTAAGGTCAAAAGTAAGGTTTATGTAAAGAGTAAGCGTAAGGGTAACGGATAGAGTAAGGGTAAGGGTAAGGTTAAGGGTAACGGTAAGGTTAAGGGTACAAATATGTGTTAGGGTATGGGTTATGCTATGGGTAAGAATTAGGGTAAGTAAAAGGGTAAGGGTAAGGGTAAGTGTAAGGGTACGGGTCAGGGTAAGGGTTAGAGTAAGGGTTGTTAGGGTTAGGGTAAGGTTAAGTGTTAGGGTAATGGTTAGGATTAGTTTAAGGGTTAAAGTCAGGAAAACGTATGCGTAAGTATTAGGTTAATGTTAAGGGTAAGGTTAAGAGTAAGTGTAAGGTTTAGGGTAAGGGTTAGGGTTAATGTAAGGGTCAGGATAAGGGTTGGGGTACGGTTTAGCGTAAGGGTTAGGTTAAGGATAAGTGTTAGGGTAAGGGTAAGGTTAATGGTAACCGTAAGTGTAAAGGTAAGGGTTATGGTAAGGGTAAGAATAAGGGTATGGGTAATGGTAGCAGAAAGGGTAAGGTTTAGGATAAGGGTAAGTGTTAGGATAAGGGTAAGGTTTAGGGTTAGCTTAATAGTAAGGTTAAGGGTAATTGTACGAGTAATTGCTAGGGTAAGTGCAAGCGTAAGTGTACATGTAAGAGTTGTTGTATGCCTTATGATAAGGGTTAGGTTAAGGTTAAGGTTTATGTTAAGTGTAAGTGTAAGGCTAACAGAGACAGTAAAGGTAAGGGTAAGGGGAACGGTAAGGTTAAGGCTACAAGTACGTGTTAGGGTATGGGTCATGGTAAGGGAAAGGCTTAGGGTAAGGGTAAGTGTAAGGGTACGGGTCAGGGTAAGGGTTACAGTAAGGGTTAGAGTTACGGTTAGGTTTAGGGTAAGGGTAAGTGTTAGGGTAATGGTTAGGGTTAATTTTAGGACTTAGGGTGAGGGAAACGTAAGGGTAAGTGTTAGGGTAATGGTTAAGGGTAAGGTTAAGGTTAAGAGTAAGTGTAAGCTTTAGGGTAAGGGTTAGGGTTAATGTAAGGGTCAGGGTAAAGGCTGGGATAAGGTTTAGGGTTAGGGTTAGGTTAAGGGTAAAGATTAGGGTAAGGGTAAGGGCATGGATAGGGGTAAGTGTAAGTGTTAGGGTAAGGGTAATGTTAAAGGTAACAGTAAGTGTAAGGAGAAGGGTTAGGGTAAGGGTAAGAGTAAGGGTATTGGTAATGATAAGGGTGAGGGTTACAGTAGGGGTAAGTGTAAGGTTTAGATTTAGGCTAAGGGTAAGTGTAGCAGAAAGGGTAAGGTTTACTGTAAGGTTTAGGCTTAGGTTAAGGGTAAGGGTAAGGGTAATTGTACGAGTAATTTTAGGGTTAGGTTAAGGTTAAGTGTTAGGGTAATGGTTAGGGTAAATTTAAGGGTTAAAGTCAGGAAAACATATGCGTAAGTATTAGGTTAATGTTAAGAGTAAAGTTAAGGTTAAGAGTAAGTGTAAGGTTTAGGGTAAGGGTTAGCGTTAATGTAAGGGTCAGGGTAAGGGTTGGGGTAAGGTTTAGGTTAAGGGTTAATGTAAGCATTATGATAAGGGTAAGGGTGAGTGTAGGGTAAGGTTTAGAATTAGGCAAAGAGTAAGTGTAGCAGAAAGGGTAAGGATTACTGTAAGGGTAAGTGCTAGGATAAGTGTAAGGTTGAGGATTAGGTTAAGGGTAAGGGTAATGGTTTGGTAAGGGTAAGGGTAAGGTTAATTGTACGAGTAGTTGCCAGGGTAAGTGGAAACGTAAGTGAACATGTAAGTGTTGTTCTATGGCTTATGGTAAGGGTAAGGTTAAGAGTAAGTTTTATGTTAAGGATAAGCGTAAGAGTAACAAATAGAGTAAGTGTAAGGGTAACAGTAAGGTGAAGGGTAGAAGTATGTGTTAGAGTATGGGCTATGGTAAGGGTAAGGGTAGAGTAAGAGTAAGGGTAAGGGTATGTGTAAGCGTATGGTTCATTGTAAGGGTTACAGTAAGGGTTAGGGTAAGGGTAAGTGTTAGGGTAATGGTTAGGGTTAATTTTAGGGTTAGGGTGAAAGAAACGTAAGGGTAAGTATTAGATTACAGCTAAGGTTAAGGTTAAGAGTAAGTGTAAGATTTAGGGTAAGGGTTAGGGTTAATGTAAGGGTCAGGGTAAGGGTTGGGGTAAGGGTTAGGTTAAGGATAAGTGTTAGGGTAAGGGTAAGGTTAATGGTAACCGTAAGTGTAAAGGTAAGGGTTAGGGAAAGGGTAAGAATAAGGGTATGGGTAAGGGTAAGGGTGAGGGTAAGACTAAGGGTAAGTGTAAGGTTTAGATTTAGGCTAAGGGTAAGTGTAGCAGAAAGGGTAAGGTTTACGGTAAGGGTAAGTGTTAGGATAAGGGTAAGGTTTAGGGTTGGGTAAGGGTAAGGGTAAGGGTAAGGGTTTGGGTAAGGGTAAGGGTAAGGGTAAGGGTAAGGGTAAGGGTAAGGGTAAGGGTAAGGGTAAGGGTAAGGGTAAGAGTTAGGGTACGGGTGGAAGTATGTGTTAGAGTATGGGTTATGATAAGGGTAAGGGTTAGGGTAAGAGTAAGTGTAAGGGTATGTTTAAGTGTACGGTCACTGTAAGTGTTAGAGTAACGGTTAGGTTAGGGGTAACTGTTAGGGTAATGGTTAGGGTTAATTTTAGGGTTAGTGTGAGGAAAACGTAAAGGTAAGTATTAGGTTAAGGTTAAGAGCAAGTGTAAGGTTTAGGTTAAGGGTAAGGGTTAATGTAATGGTACTGGAAAGGGTTCAGGTAAGGTTTAGGGTTAGAGTTAGGTTAGGGTTAAGTGTTAGGAAACGGGTAAGTTGTATGTATAAGAATAAGTGTAAGAGTAAGGGTATTGGTAATGATAAGGGTGAGGGTTAAGGATAAGGTATAAGGATAAGGGTATTTTAATTTTTTAATTCAATTTATTTTAAATTAAATTTTTTTAATTTAATTAATTAATATTTTAATTGTACGAGTAATTGCTAGGGCAAGTTTAAGCGTAAGTGTACATTTAAGTGTTGTTGTGTGGCTTATTGTAAGGGTAAGGTTAAGTGTTAGGGTAATGGTTATGGTTAATTATAGGGTTAGGGTGAGAAAAACGTAAGGTTAAGTATTAGCTTAAGGTTAAGGGTAAGGTTAATGTTAAGAGTAAGTGTAAGGTTTAGGGTAAGGGTTAGGTTAAGGATAACTGTTAGGGTAAGGGTAAGGTTAATGGTAACCGTAAGTGTAAAGGTAAGGGTTAGGATAAGAGTAAGAATAAGGGTATGGGTAATGGTAAGGGTGAGGGTTAGGCTAAGGGTAAGTGTAAGGTTTAGATTTAGGCTAAGGGTAAGTGTAGCAGAAAGGGTAAGCTTTACGGTAAGGTTTAAGGTTTAGGGTTAGGTTAAGGGTAAGGGGAAGGGGAAGGTAAGGGGAAGGGTTGGAGTAAGGTATAGGGTAAGGGTAAGGTTATGGTTAAAGGAAAGAGTAAGGGTAAGGAAAAAGTAAAGGTAAGGATTTGGGTAATGGTAAGGGTGAGAAGGGTTAGGGTAAGGGTTACGGTAAGGGTTAGGTAACGCAGTGTACAACCTGGGACGTCACACGCAGAGCTGCCTCTGGCAAGGTGAGTGAGGAACAGATGTAGCAGTTGTTGTGTTGTAGGTCTGTCTCACTGTTCCTCTAAGCATCCCCTCTTTGTCTTTTAGAGGTGTTGTAGCTGTTTGAAGAGGGTAGATTGAAGCATCTGCCTCGGGGGCTGGTAAGCGGCAGAGGTAAGGGAGCAGATGAGAGTAACTTACCTAGTTGTGCTGTGTCTTTGGATGCTGCATCGGCCTATGCGTTTCTTTTTCTTTCACAGGTGTCTCGCACAGGCTCAAAGGAGCAAACTGCACTCTGAAGAGCTGTGTAAGAAGAGGGGCTGGTCATGAGCTGGGTTGGAGCAGAACGACCAAGTAGCACAAGGTGACTATGAAAGGTGTCCGTCTTGCTTTGCAGGTGCCGTGGCAGGCTCTCCACAGAAGTGGATAAGGATATGAGATAAGGCCAGAGAGCGACAAGGAGCGGCACGTGCAGGGATGGTTTTGAAGCGCTGCGGTGGCTTACTCTTCTGTTCATCAGGTGCCACAGGCAAGGTGGGTTGTAACATCAGTCGTTATATTTGCATGAAAGCAGTTCACTTGAATGCCACAGCGCATCTGAGTAGGGTGTTCTAGCAGAACAAGCTTGTCTGGCACAGCGGTGCCTGATGGCAGTGTGTTTCCTCAGGTGAAGAGGTGCCTGAAGCCCCATCCTATCTAGCCTGCACACAATTATCTGAGAATGAAAGCTGCTTTCCAGTAATTCAAAAAGCCAAGTTACGTCTCAGCCTTGAGCATCTCGGGCTTTGGGGCTTTTTTTTTTTTTACAGACACTGTAACATTTGGCACCAGCACTAATACTTTTTTTGGCATATGTTTAGCGTTTGGGGCCTGTGTCTGGGATTTGGGCCCTGTCTCGAACCACTGGGGCTTTGTCCTGGGTTTTGGAGCCTGCCTCTAGAGTTCAGGGCCTGTGATTAGGCTTTTGGGGTCTGTGTCTGGGGGCCGGTATCTGGGGGCAAGGGGGGAGCTGCTTGTAGACCCTTGGGGCCGGCATGGAGGGGGTTGGGAGCTGACTCTACACCTTTGGGGCCTGCTTCTGGGGGCGGGGGGGGGTTGAGACCAGCATCTGGGGGAGGGGTGGGAGCTCTTTGTATTCCTTTGGAGCCTGTGTCGGGGGGGGGGGGGGAAGGGGAGGGTTGGTTGGGAGCTGCTTGTACACTGTTGGAGCCTGGGTTGAGGGAGGAGGTTTGGAGCTGCTTCTACACCTTTGGGCCTGGCATCGGGGGTAGGGGGTTGGGTGCTGGTTGTAGGGGCCTGTGTTTGGGGGGGGGGCTTGGGACCTGCGTCTGGGGGAGGGGTGGGAGCTGCTTGTACACCTTTGGGGCCTGCATCTGTGGGGGGTCAGGGCCTGTGTCTAGCGGGCTGGGAACTGCTTGTACAATGTAGGAATCTGTTTCTGCAGGGTGGCTGGGAGCTGTTTGTACAACTTTGGGGCCAGCATCTGGGGGTGGCTGGGAGCTGCCTGTACACTGTAGGGGCCTGTGTTTGTGGGGGGCTTGGGGGCCTCCCTCGGGGGGGGGGGGGGGGGGAGGGTTGGGAGCTGCTTGCATAGGGTAGGGGGCCTGCCTGGTAGGGGTTGGGAGCTGCTTGTAGAATTTGGGTCCCTGTGTCTGGGGAGGGGGTTGGGGCCTGTGTCTCAGGGGTGTTGGGAACTGGTTGTACACCTTTGGGTCCTGTCTCTGGTGGGGAGCTACTTGTACACTTTTGGGGTCTTTATTTGAGGGGGGTTGGGAGTTGCTCATGCATTCTAGGTGCCTCCCTTTTGAGAAGGGTTGGGGCCTGCATCTGTGGGTGGTTGGGAGCTGCTTGTACACTATAGGGGCCATGGTCTTGGAGGGGGGTCTGGGCTGTTTATACACCTCTGTGGCCTGTGTTTGGGGGGGGGGGGTGGGCCTGTGCCTGGGGGAGTTGGGAGGTGCTTGTTCACTCTAGGAGCCTCCATTTGGGGGTCTTTGGGGCCTCCCTTTGAGGGGGAGGGAGTTGGGAGTTGGTTGTACACCTCCGCATCCCATGTCTTGGTGGGGGGGGGGGGGGGGGGAGTGGGACCGGTCTCTGAAGGGGCGGGTTGTGAGCTGCTTGTACACCTGTGTCGGGGGGAGGGTAGGGGGGGTGGCGGGGGGCGGGCCCGGGTCTTGGGCCAGTGTCTGGGTGGAGTCCAGTTCTTGGGAGGGGGTGGTGGGGTAGGAGCTGCTTGTGGGCAGTTGGGATCTGCATCTGGGTGTGGTTGGTGCCTGCTTCTGTTGGCAGTTTGGGGCCTGCTTGTAGACTTGTGCAGCCTGGGTTTGGGGGCTTTTCTGTAACGTTTGGGGTCTGCATTTTTGCTTTGGGATGCATCTTGAGCTTTTGAGGCCTAGCAGTAGCATTTGGGGCCTGCATCTGGGGCTTTTCTGTAGCATTTTGGTTGCGTATTTGTGATTTGGGCCCTGTATCCAGGGTTTTGCCTTTTTTGTAGTTTCCATCTTTGTGTGTGTGTGTTTCGTTGTTGGTTGTCTGGGGTTAGGGGCAGGTTGGGGTTTGGATTAAGGTCAGTGTCATTAGCGTTAGGGGGTTGATAATAAGGGTTAGGGTTGTGGTTAGAGTTGCTATGTTTAAGGGGAATAAGGATTTCAGGGTAAGGGGATCAAGGTTGTGGGAATAAAAATGTTGTTTTTGCGCAGTTACATCCTGTAGAGGGAAGGAAGGTGGTATTGAGATATGCTTGCAGTGATAAGACAGCTTAACAGTGTGAAATGAGTTCATCTGATTCGTGTCAATATGGAACAATGCTAGGGCCGCATGATATGATGAAAAGTCTAAGAAAACCAGAGTGGTTAATATATATAGTTCTTGAATCTTGCAAAGGAATGGTCCAGCAATTCCGGTCAATAGAGGATAAGAGAACAAAGGGGTTTCAGAATAACTGCTAACTATTACAACTGTTGCATGGGACACTATGCAAGTGTCTGCCATCCAGCCAAGATGGACAAAGGAGATGGACAAGAGAAAAGCCTGGGAGGAAGACTACGAGCCTTCAGTACGAGCGGCCCCCAGAGGGACCACCGGAGACTGATAACGCCTGCACCAGTGGGAGGGTTTGGATTCTGGGAACTAATTAGAATAACCCTGCCTTTTGTAGAAGTAGTAATGAATATGTATTAGCCTAGCAGCATAAAAACCAGCCGCCTAATGTAACTTGTGTGCGTCTTGGTGGAGCAGAGACTCCTGGCGCACCCAGCGCTGCTTGCTTACCTCTATTCATTTAATAAATTGTAAATTTCAATTGCAATCCTATTTGGGACCCAGTCATTTATTACAAGTGGGCTCTCGTCCGGGAGGGCTTTGGTTCCTGATTTCTGGTTTGATCTAGGAGAGGCACCCCCACCATTTGGTGGCTGCTGTTTGAGTCAGGTCGGAACTAATGGCATCTTAAACCTGAATAAAGGTAAGCAAAGTTTCTGATTCTTTTTTTCAGCTCCCTTGCCAGCTGCAGCACTATATTTTGCCCATAATTGTGTGTGTGAAGATCCGAACGAAGATGACGGAGTCGTAAGCATTTAAAGCGTATACCGTTCGGTTGGGTGGGGTTCGGTTGCCTGTGTGTGTAAGAGTGTGACTGAGATGGAACTTAGTTCCGAAGCGATTGTGGAGGTCTTCTAACCGCGGTTCCAATCTCCCGCGAGGGACTTGGCCGGTGAAGGACCGAAGGGATTCCTATAGGATTTGTGGGTGTGTGATAGGTCCTCGACCCCCTGCAAGACACTCTTACTAAGGTAACCAAGGGCTGTGGGAATTGCCATAGTAAAATTCCTAGATGGGTCAGACAAAATCGAAGACCAGAGACCAGAAGAAAGGGAGCAAATTACCAGTCATACCACCAGAAAGTCCATTAGGAATAACGATTAGAAATTGGAATGATAGGGACCCCAGAAAAGGAAAAAGTAAATTAAAAATGGTCCAGTATTGTGTGACAGAATGGCCAAAGGAGCCTTTAAGACTACATGTCTTTTGGCCTGTTTTTGGAACCTTCGAAGACTGGATTTGCCAGGCCTTAAATATCCATGTTAATTCAAAGGAACCTTTTAGCCAGGAAGAAAGTGATTATGCAGGATTATGGATCAGGAGGACTTCACGTCCTTTTCCAGCCTCAATATTTACACTAAAAGCAGGTAAGAAATATGAAGAACAAGAAGAACATGAAAAAGAAAAAGAAGATAAACGTGAGCCGTTGGATAAGCTACCACCTCCATATCCTAACAATCCACCCCCGGCGGCTCCCCCTCCGGTGGCTGTGGTATCGCCACCAGTACCACCGTTGCCCCAGCTTCCACCACCAACAGCACCAGAATTAGACCGACCTCCGGCCGCATGCAGGAGAAGCAGGACGGAAGTATCTGAGAGGGCTTCTCTATATCCCTTAAGGGAGGTAACTGGTGTATAACTGGTGCGCGTCTTGGTGGAGCAGAGACTCCCGGCGTACCCAGCACTGTTTGCTTACCTCTATTCATTCAGTGAATTGTAAACTTTGATTGTAATCCTATTTGGGACTTTTATTTATTATAACAGACAACCTTGTAAAACGCAGACAACCAGAATCCTTACAGCAATTAGGTGGAAATCACGGCATAAGAAACATTACCACCTCAAAGAGTAAAAACCTCAAAAGAAATGTGACTTGTAACAGGCCAGCAGCTGTGTATTTTCTGTGAAGCACCAGCTAGATTATGAACCTTGAATAGCACAGTTAAAGGGGAAACAGGGGAGGGTCGGGAGGGTCCCGGTCCTCGGCAGAAAAAAAAAGTGTATAAACTGTGTATGGAACTGGTAGGCACCCTCCTGCTTGTGGGACACCCGCCATTGTAATCTCGAATAATAATGCTACTGTACTGAGATCCTCGACTCAGCCTATGCTATTTGCTACAGATTGATTCAGGGTTTTAAGGTTTCAGGGATTGGGCACTAGGGTTGGGTTTCAGGGTAAGGGGTTTCAGGGTTTATGTTTAGGATTTTAAGGTTTTTAGGGTTGGAGTTTTAACGGTTAGGGTTTTAAGGGTTTGGGGGTTAGGGTTTTAAGGGTTTCAGGGTTAGCGTGTTAGGGTATTAGAGTTTTTTGGGTTGTAGTGTTGATATGTTTTTTAGGGTTAGAGTCTTAAGGTTTTATTTTTGGTCAGTTATTTACGGTTAGGGTTTTAAGATCTTTTTTTTGTTTTGTTTTGTTTTGTTTTTTTCAGGTTAGGTTCTCCAGGTCCAGGGTTTTGAGTATCCTAATTTTGGGGGTTTGGATTTTGAGCATCTTAATTTTTGGGGTTAGGCTTTTGTGTGCCCTAATTTTTTGGGATAGGCTTTCAAGCATCCTAAGTAATTGGGTTAGGGTTTTGAGCATCTTAATGTTTCCAGGATAGGGTTTGGAGCATCCTAAGATTTCGGGAAAGGGTTTTGAGCATCTCAATGTTTCCAGGATAGGGTTTTGAGCGTCCTAAGTTTTTGGAATAGGGTTTGGAGAGTCCTAAGTTTTCTGGATAGAGTTTGGAGCGTCCTAATGTTTTCGGGATAGGGTTTTGAGCGTCCAAAGTGTTATAAGTTGCCCCCTTAATTAATTTTCATAGAGCATTGTATTAATCATAGAAAGGAATTTATTGAGTGAGCAAACATCAAGCAAAACAGCACTGGGCGGCCGGGGAGTCTCAGCTCCACCAACGGCACGCACCTCACCCCCGCCAGAGTCCCTTTTTATTTATATTTTGCTAATTCCGGGAT
Organism: Aythya marila; assembly: GCF_965140915.1. Taxonomy (NCBI): domain Eukaryota; kingdom Metazoa; phylum Chordata; class Aves; order Anseriformes; family Anatidae; genus Aythya; species Aythya marila. The sequence continues at coordinate 56,562 of NW_028137647.1, forward strand.
TACGCAGCACATCCTGGTATATTCTGCGACTGCGCGCACTGTTGCTAGGGGGTCGTCTCTGTCCCTCTGGTGGTCGTGAAGATGAAGGCCGTAGTCTTCCTCGGCGTTGTGGTTCAACTTCTTTTATTATTTGGTCATGTTGGCCCAGCGTTAGACAGGAAGGCATGTATGTCGATACACTACTTTAGCAACTTATCAGGAGATGGTTACATGAGCTTTGCAACAGTGTCTTTGAACAAAAGAGGCAACTGAGATGCAGAAGGAGAATGGGTTGGGGGGTCTACTTTTTGTTACGTTAAGCAAAAGAATTTTCATAATGTCTAGGCAAGCATTATGAAGCTCCTTACTTCAGCAGGGAGCTTTCGCAACTCCCGCTCCTCAAACAGAACTCCTTGTTTTTATAATACAAAAGACAATGAGCAAACATTTATGGTGTATTACCCTAAGTTTTTGGGCTAGGGTTTTTTGCGTCTTAATGTTTTGGGGTTAGGGTTTGGAGCGCCCTAAGTTTTCGGGCTAGGGCTTTGAGCATTCCTAACGTTTTGGGTTGGGTTTGGGTTTTGAGCATCCTAAGATTTTGGGTTGGGGGTTTTAGGCATAGGTCTTCAGGGGTTTAGTGTGGTAAATAGTTTGGGTTAGGTCTGTAGGGGTTTCGAGGTTTTTTGGATGTTAGGGCTTGAGGCTTTTTTTGTAAGGGCGGTGAGGGTTCCAGTGAGTGCTGGTAAATGCAGTTCTGGAGCACTCGGCCTGTGATTGGCCATGCTGGCTGTGCGGGGAATGCTGGTAGGTGTAGTTTTCCGGCACTGGGAGGCCATGTTGCGTACCCAGAGTATACCGGGAAATGTAGTTTTCGGATTCGGGACTTCCGGGAGGCCATGTTGAATGCCCAGAGCATACCGGGAGATGTAGTTCTCGGGAACTAGGGTTAGGGGCTAGGGCTGGGGCTAGAGTTAGGGTTTCGGGTGAGGGTTGGGGTTGGGGGTTATTGTTAGGCTTAGAGGGTTAGGGTTAGGCTTAGAGGGTTAGGGTTAGGGATAGGTTAGGGGTAGGTTTAGAGGGTTAGCGTGAGGGTTAGGGGTTGGGGTTGTGATTAGGGATAGAGTAAGGGTTAGAGTGAGAGTATTAGGGTTAGGGTTTGGGTTCAGATTAGGGTACGGGTAAGGGTTAGGGCAAGGGTAAGTGTTAGGGTAAGGCTAAGGGTAAGGGTTAGGGTAAGGCTGAGGGTGAGGATAAGGTTTAGGTTTAGGCAAAGGGTTAGGTTTATGGTAAGGGTTAGGGTAAGGGTTAGGGTTAGGGTTAAGAGTTAGGGTAAAGGATAGAGTAATGGTAAGGATAAGGGTAGGGTAAGGATTAGGGTAAGCGTTAGGGTTAGGGTTAGAGGGTTAGGGTTAGGGTTAAGGTTAGGGTTAGGGTTAGGGTTAGTGTTAGGGTTAGGGGTTAGGGTTAGGGTTAGGGTTAGGGTTAGGGTCTTAGGGTTAGGGTTAGGGTTAGAATTCTGTTAGGGTTAGGGTTAGGGTTAGGGTCTTAGGGTTAGGGTTAGGGTTAGGGTTAGGGTTAGGATTAGGGATACGGTTAGGGTTAGGGTTAGGGTTCGAATTCTGTTAGGGTTAGGGTTAGGGTTAGGGTTAGGGTTAGGGTTAGAGGGTTTGGGTTGTTAGGGTTAGGGTTAGGGTTAGGGTTAGGGTTAGGGTTAGGGTTAGGGTTAGGGTTAAGGTTAGGGTTAGGGTTAGGGTTAGGGTTAGGGTAAGGGTTAGGGTTAGGGTTAGGGGTTAGGGTTAGGGTTAGGGTTAGGGTTCGAATTCTGTTAGGGTTAGGGTTAGGGTTAGGGTTAGGGTTAGGGTTAGAGGGTTTGGGTTGTTAGGGTTAGGGTTAGGGTTAGGGTTAGGGTTAGGGTTAGGGTTAGGGTTAGGGTTAGGATTAGGGTTACGGTTAGGGTTAGGGTTAGGGTTCGAATTCTGTTAGGGTTAGGGTTAGGGTTAGGGTTAGGGTTAGGGTTAGAGGGTTAGGGTTCTTAGGGTTAGGGTTAGGGTTAGGGTTAGGGTAAGGGTTAGGTTTAGAGTTAGGGTTAGGGTTAGGGGTAGTGTTAGGGTTAGGGTTAGGGTTAGGGTTGTTAGGGTTAGGGTTAGGGTTAGGGTTAGGGTTAGGGTTAGGGTTAAGGTTAGGGTTAGGGTTAGGGTTAGGTTTAGGGTTAGGGTTAGGGTTAGGTTTGGTTTAGGTTTAGTTTTAGGGTTTCGGTTAGGGTTAGGGTTCTGTTAGGATTAGGGTTAGGGTTAAGGTTAGGATTAGGGATACGGTTAGGGTTAGGGTTAGAATTCTGTTAGGGTTAGGGTTAGGGTTAGGGTTAGGGTCTTAGGGTTAGAGTTAGGGTTAGGGTTAGGGTTAGGGGTACCGTTAGGGTTAGGGTTCGGATTCGAATTCTTTTAGGGTTAGGGTTAGGGTTAGGGCTAGGGTTAGGGGTTAGGGTTAGGGTTAGGGTTAGGGTTAGAGGGTTAGGGTTGTTAGGGTTAGGATTAGTGTTAGGGTTAGGGTTAGGGTTAGGGTTAGGGTTTTGTTAGGGTTAGGGTTAGGGTTAGGGTTAGATTAGGGTTAGGGTTAGGGTTAGGGTTAGGGTTAGGGTTAGGAATAGGGTTAGGGTTAGGGTTAGGGTTACGTTAGGGTTAGGTTTACGGTAAGGGTTAGGGTTAGGTTTAGCTTTAGTGTTCGGTTCGGGTTAGGGTTAGGGTTAGGATTAGGGTTTGAGCGTTAGGTTTAGATCCGCGGGCAGCCGTTAGGGTTAGGGTTAGGTTTAGGGTTGGGTTAGTGTTAGGGTTAGTTTAGGGTTAGGTTTAGTTTCTGACTACAGTAACTTGATCATCCAATAAAAATCATCCTTATTGTCTTTAGCAAAGCAATGGCTTCTATATCATAAATTAATTGTACATGCCCTTGGAAAAAGCCAAGGCAATACCTCCCTTGCTTGGAGCTGTATCCAAATGCAGTAATGTATACAATCTTTAGCAGCAGCTATTATTAGAGACAGGGAGAAGGAGGAACTTTGCCCACTGAAATTCGAAAATTTATTTGGGATAATGCTTCAGAATTTGAAAAAGATTTTCAAGCATGGTGGCAATTAGTCAACTTTACCTTTTATGCAGAAAATGATCAAATTGTGTCCTTTATACTTACTATAAGTAATGCCACCGTATACAATGTATAGCCAATCATTGCATTAGGACTCAATCATAATGGAACTATACTTTATACTAAAGGGCATAAAGTATGGGCCCATCAAAAGGGAGGAAAGTGGCAAACAATTGATGTAAATGCATGCATTGTGCGTGAACAAAAAAGTTCCATCTGTGAAAGTAACACGCTGGAATCCCAAGACATTTGTCTTGACACTGAGCAAAATATTTGCCACGTTGAGATACATCCTAATGAAACCCTTGATACTGTACTTGTATATATTGGGAAAGGTTGTGTTTGCATGAGAAGTCATTGTGATTCTATAGTCGTAGATAATGCTGTGGTAGATACCAGTAATCACTTTAATGTTTGTGTTTGCAATTTTATCAAAATCTCAACCATATCACACTATCAGGTAGACCTGCGCAACAGGTATAAGGCCCTGGAGGCCGAAAGGCAATCGATGGATGGAAAAGGCTATAATCCCTCTCCACCAGAGATATTGGCAGGGTTGGAAAAGCCAACCCCCCCGTATAGTGACCACAGGCAGCAGGAAGAAAAGGTGAGTTTTAGTTGTGGGTGATTTATCAATCAGCGGAACAGAGGGTCCAATATGTAGAAGGGACCCTCCTCTAAGGGAAATCTGCTGCCTTCCTAGGGCCTGGGTTAGGACATCACAAGGAGGCTTCCCAGCTTGGTTCAACCGTCAGACTATTACCGATTGCTCGTCCTATATCTGGGAGGAGAAGGAGTGGCAACGCATAGCCTGTGAGCAATCAAAAGGGACTTCAAGGATTTGTCAATTTGTCAAAACTCAACGAAACGCAACGGAAACCACAAAACACGTCAAGAACACCCCAAAAGCGAACCGAATCAGAAGAAAAAATGTGATTTAACAACACAAAAAACCCTTAAACCTACCTGATGTTCTCCTAAATGTACAATCCACTCCCAATCACCAGAAAACCCAATGGAAACCCAAAAAAAAACAAACGGAGACCTCAAAACACGTCAAAAACACCCCAAAAAAGAATGGGATAACCCCCCAAAACGAAAGAAAACCCCCAAAAAATAGATCCACCCCAAAAACAGCCTAAACCTACCTGAAGTTCTCCAAAACCAACAATTTACACTTTTCCACCACCATGACAACAGAAAACCCAACGAAACCCAACAGAGACCCCAAAACATGTCAAAAACACCCCAAAAAAGAATGGGATCACCCCCAAAACTGGAAGAAAATTCCCCCCCCAAAAATTTACAATTTTCACCATGATGACCAACATAAACCAAACGAAAACCCAAAATGAGACACCAAAACACGTCAAAAACACCCCAAAAAAGAAAGGGATCACCCATAAACTGGAAGAAAATCCCCAAAAAGCACATATCCAATCCCAAAACCAGCCTAAACCTACCTGATGTTCTCCAAAACCCACAAATTTACCCTTTTCCACCATGATGACCATGGAAAACCCAACGAAACCCAATGGAGACAAAAAACATGTCAAAAAAAAAAAAAAAAAAAAAAAAAAAAAAAAGAACAGGATCTCCCCAAAAAACAGAAGAAAAACCCAAATGCCATAGATCCACCCCAAAAGTCCCCCTAAGCCTACCTGATGTTCTCCAAAACCCACAATTTACCCTTTTTCACAATGATGACCAACAAGAACCCAACAAAACCCAACGGACAACCCCAAAACACATCAAAAACACCCCAAAAAAGAACAAGATCACCCCAAAAAAACAGAAGAAAACCCCAAATACCATGAATCCACCCCAAAAGTCCCCCTAAACCTACCTGAAGTTCTCCAAAACCCACAATTTACCCTTTTCCACCAAGATGCCAACAGAAAACCCAACAAAACCCAACAGAGACATCAAAACATGTCAAAAACACCCCAAAAAAGAACGGGATAACCCCCAAAACTGGAAGAAAATCCCCAAAAAGCATGGATCCAATCCCAAAACCACCCTAAACCTACCTGATCTTCTCCAAATCCCAAAGTCCGCTCCCAACCACCATAAAACCCATTAGGAACTCAACAAAACACAACAGAAACCCCAAAACACCTCAAAAACACCCCAAAAGCAAACCGGATCAGAAGAAAATACGTGATTTAACCCCAAGAAAACCCTTAAACCTACCTGATCTTCTCCAAATCCCAAAATCCACTCCCACCCACCATAAAACCCATTAGGAACTCAACAAAACGCAACGGAAACCCCAAAACACGTCAAAAACACCCCAAAAAAGAACTGGATCAGAAGAAAAAAAAAAACAAAACTATGCATTTCCCTCCCAAATCACCCTAAACTCACCTGATCTTCTTCAAAACCCACAATCCACTCCCATTTCCCTTAAGGACCAACGAGAATCCAACTAAAACCCAACGGAGACCCCAAAAACGTCAAAAACATCCCAAAAAAGAACTGGTTCAACCCCAACAATGAAAGAAAACCCCAAAAGCCATAGATCCACACCAAAAATCCCCCTAAACCAACCTGAAGTTCTCCAAAACCCACAATTTACACTTTTCCACATTGATGACCATGGAAAACCCAACGAAACCCAACGGAGACCACAAAACACGTCAAAAAAAAAAAAAAAAAAAGAAAAAAAAAAAAGAAAGGGATCACCCCCAAAATTGGAAGAAAATCCGTCAAAATCATAGATCCACCCCAAAACCACCCTAAACCTACTTGATGATCTCCAAAACCCACAATTTACAATTTTCCAACATGATGACCATGGAAAACCCAACGAAAGCCAACGGAGACCCCAAAAGAAGTCAAAAACACCCAAAACAAAAACGGGATAAACCCTAAAAACGAAAGAAAACCCCAAAAGCCATAGATCCACACCAAAAGTCCCCCTAAACCTACCTGATGTTCTCCAAAACCCACAATTTACAATTTTTCACCAGGATGACCAACATGAACCAAACGAAAACCCAAAACGAGACACCAAAACACGTCAAAAACACCCCAAAAATAAAGGGATCACCCATAAACTGGAAGAAAATCCCCAAAAAGCACGGATCCAATCCTAAAACCACCCTAAACCTACCTGATGTTCTCCAAAACCCACAATTTACCATTTTCCACCACGATGACCAACGAGTACACAACAAAACCCAACGGAGACCCCCAAACACCTCAAAAATTTCCCAAAAAAGAACGGGACCACCCCAAGAAACAGAAGAAAACACCAACAAACATGACTCTGCCCCAAAAGTCCCCCTAAACCTACCTGATGTTCTCCAAAACCCACAATTTACCCTTTTTCACCATGATGACCAACAAGAACCCAACTAAAACCCAACGGAGACCCCAAAACACGTCATAAACACCCCAAAAAAGAACAGGATCACCCAAAAAAAAACAGAAGAAAAGACCAAATACCATGAATCCACCCCAAAATTCCCCTAAACCTACCTGAAGTTCTCCAAAACCCACAATTTACAATTTTCCACCACCATGACCACGGAAAACCCAAGGAATACCAACGGAGACCCCAAAACACGTCAAAAAACACCCCAAAAAAGAACGGGATCACCCCCAAAAACGAAAGAAAATCCCCCAAAACCATAGATCCAATCCCAAAACCAACCTAAACCTACCTGATGTTCTCCAAAACCCACAATTTACCCTTTTCCACCATGATGACCACGGAAAACGCAACGAAACCCAATGGAGACCCCAAAACACGTCAAAAACACCCCCAAAATGAATTGGATCACCCCCCCCCCCAAAAAAAAAAAAAAAACAGAAGAAAACCCCATATATCATGAATCCACCCCAAAAGTCCCCCTAAACCTACCTGATGTTCTCCAAAACCCACAATTTACACTTTTCCACCATGATGACAACGGAAAACCCAACGAAACCCAACGGAGACCACAAAACACGTCAAAAACACCACAGAAAAACAACTGGATCACTAGAAAAAATAGAAGAAAACCCTAAAAACCATGAATCTGCCCCAAAAGTCCTCATAAACCTACCTGATGTTCTCCAAAACCCACAATTTACACTTTTCCACCATGATGACCACGGAAAACCCAACGAAACCCAACGGAAACCCCAAAACACGTCAAAAACACCCCAAAAAAGAACTGGATCAGAAGAAAAAACACCAAAAACTATGAATTTCCCCGCAAAACCACCCTAAACTCACCTGATCTTCTTCAAAACCCACAATCCACTCCCATTTCCCTTAAGGACCAACGAGAATCCAACTAAAACCCAACGGAGACCCCAAAACAAGTCAAAAACACCCCAAACAAGAACAGGATAACCCCTAAAAAAGAAAGAAAACCCCCAAAAAAACATAGATCCACCCCAAAAACACACTAAACCTACCTGATGTTCTCCAAATCCCAAAGTCCACTCCCAACAAACTTAAAACACATTAGGAAATCAACAAAACGCAACGGAAACCCCAAAACACGTCAAAAACACCACAGAAAAAAGCGGGATCACCCCCAAAACCGAAAGAAAACCCTAAAAGCCGTTGATCCACCCCAAAAGTCCCCCTAAACCTACCTGATGTTCTCCAATACCCACAATTTACACGTTTTCACCATGATGAACAACAAGAACCCAACAAAAACCAACGGAAACCCCAAAACACGTCAAAAACACCCCAAAAAAGAACTGAATCAGAAGAAAAAACACCAAAAACTATGAATTTCCCCGCAAAACCACCCTAAACTCACCTGATCTTCTTCAAAACCCACAATCCACTCCCATTTCCCTTAAGGACCAACGAGAATCCAACTAAAACCCAACGGAGACCCCAAAACAAGTCAAAAACACCCCAAACAAGAACGGAATCACCCCCAAAACTGGAAGAAAATCCCCAAAAAACATAGATCCACCCCAAAACGACACTAAACCTACCTGATGTTCTCCAAAACACGCAAGTTAAACTTTTCCAACATGATGAAAAACAAGAACCCAACAAAACCCAACAGAGACCCCAAAACATGTCAAAAACACCCCAAAAAAGAACGGGATCACCCCCAAAACTGGAAGAAAATTCCCCCCCAAAAAATTTACAATTTTCACCATGATGACCAACATGAACCAAACGAAAACCCAAAATGAGACACCAAAACACGTCAAAAACACCCCAAAAAAGAAAGGGATCACCCATAAACTGGAAGAAAATCCCCAAAAAGCACAGATCCAATCCCAAAACCAGCCTAAACCTACCTGATGTTCTCCAAAACCCACAAATTTACCCTTTTCCACCATGATGACCATGGAAAACCCAACGAAACCCAATGGAGACAAAAAACATGTCAAAAAAAAAAAAAAAAAAAAAAAAAAAAAAGAACAGGATCTCCCCAAAAAACAGAAGAAAAACCCAAATGCCATAGATCCACCCCAAAAGTCCCCCTAAGCCTACCTGATGTTCTCCAAAACCCACAATTTACCCTTTTTCACAATGATGACCAACAAGAACCCAACAAAACCCAACGGACAACCCCAAAACACGTCAAAAACACCACAAAAAAGAACAGGATCACCCCAAAAAAAACAGAAGAAAACCCCAAATACCATGAATCCACCCCAAAAGTCCCCCTAAACCTACCTGAAGTTCTCCAAAACCCACAATTTACCCTTTTCCACCAAGATGCCAACAGAAAACCCAACAAAACCCAACAGAGACATCAAAACATGTCAAAAACACCCCAAAAAAGAACGGGATAACCCCCAAAACTGGAAGAAAATCCCCAAAAAGCATGGATCCAATCCCAAAACCACCCTAAACCTACCTGATCTTCTCCAAATCCCAAAGTCCACTCCCAACCACCATAAAACCCATTAGGAACCACCCTAAAAACCACCTGATGTTCTCCAAAACCCACAATTTACACTTTTCCACCATGATGACCACGGAAAACCCAACGAAACCCAACGGAAACCCCAAAACACGTCAAAAACACCCCAAAAAAGAACTGGATCAGAAGAAAAAACACCAAAAACTATGAATTTCCCCGCAAAACCACCCTAAACTCACCTGATCTTCTTCAAAACCCACAATCCACTCCCATTTCCCTTAAGGACCAACGAGAATCCAACTAAAACCCAACGGAGACCCCAAAACAAGTCAAAAACACCCCAAACAAGAACAGGATAACCCCTAAAAAAGAAAGAAAACCCCCAAAAAAACATAGATCCACCCCAAAAACACACTAAACCTACCTGATGTTCTCCAAATCCCAAAGTCCACTCCCAACAAACTTAAAACACATTAGGAAATCAACAAAACGCAACGGAAACCCCAAAACACGTCAAAAACACCACAGAAAAAAGCGGGATCACCCCCAAAACCAAAAGAAAACCCTAAAAGCCGTTGATCCACCCCAAAAGTCCCCCTAAACCTACCTGATGTTCTCCAATACCCACAATTTACACGTTTTCACCATGATGAACAACAAGAACCCAACAAAAACCAACGGAAACCCCAAAACACGTCAAAAACACCCCAAAAAAGAACTGAATCAGAAGAAAAAACACCAAAAACTATGAATTTCCCCGCAAAACCACCCTAAACTCACCTGATCTTCTTCAAAACCCACAATCCACTCCCATTTCCCTTAAGGACCAACGAGAATCCAACTAAAACCCAACGGAGACCCCAAAACAAGTCAAAAACACCCCAAACAAGAACGGAATCACCCCCAAAACTGGAAGAAAATCCCCAAAAAACATAGATCCACCCCAAAACGACACTAAACCTACCTGATGTTCTCCAAAACACGCAAGTTAAACTTTTCCAACATGATGAAAAACAAGAACCCAACAAAACCCAACAGAGACCCCAAAACATGTCAAAAACACCCCAAAAAAGAACGGGATCACCCCCAAAACTGGAAGAAAATTCCCCCCCAAAAAATTTACAATTTTCACCATGATGACCAACATGAACCAAACGAAAACCCAAAATGAGACACCAAAACACGTCAAAAACACCCCAAAAAAGAAAGGGATCACCCATAAACTGGAAGAAAATCCCCAAAAAGCACAGATCCAATCCCAAAACCAGCCTAAACCTACCTGATGTTCTCCAAAACCCACAATTTACCCTTTTTCACAATGATGACCAACGAGAACCCAACAAAACCCAACGGAGACCCCAAAACACGTCAAAAACACCACAAAAATGAACAGGATCACCCCAAAAAAACCAGAAGAAAACCCCAAATACCATGAATCCACCCCAAAAGTCCCCCTAAACCTACCTGAAGTTCTCCAAAACCCACAATTTACCCTTTTCCACCAAGATGCCAACAGAAAACCCAACAAAACCCAACAGAGACATCAAAACATGTCAAAAACACCCCAAAAAAGAACGGGATAACCCCCAAAACTGGAAGAAAATCCCCAAAAAGCATGGATCCAATCCCAAAACCACCCTAAACCTACCTGATCTTCTCCAAATCCCAAAGTCCACTCCCAACCACCATAAAACCCATTAGGAACTCAACAAAACGCAACAGAAACCCCAAAACACCTCAAAAACACCCCAAAAGCAAACCGGATCAGAAGAAAATACGTGATTTAACCCCAAGAAAACCCTTAAACCTACCTGATCTTCTCCAAATCCCAAAATCCACTCCCACCCACCATAAAACCCATTAGGAACTCAACAAAACGCAACGGAAACCCCAAAACACGTCAAAAACACCCCAAAAAAGAACTGGATCAGAAGAAAAAAAAAAACAAAACTATGCATTTCCCTCCCAAATCACCCTAAACTCACCTGATCTTCTTCAAAACCCACAATCCACTCCCATTTCCCTTAAGGACCAACGAGAATCCAACTAAAACCCAACGGAGACCCCAAAAACGTCAAAAACATCCCAAAAAAGAACTGGTTCAACCCCAACAACGAAAGAAAACCCCAAAAGCCATAGATCCACACCAAAAATCCCCCTAAACCAACCTGAAGTTCTCCAAAACCCACAATTTACACTTTTCCACATTGATGACCATGGAAAACCCAACGAAACCCAACGGAGACCACAAAACACGTCAAAAAAAAAAAAAAAAAAGAAAAAAAAAAAAGAAAGGGATCACCCCCAAAATTGGAAGAAAATCCTTCAAAATCATAGATCCACCCCAAAACCACCCTAAACCTACTTGATGATCTCCAAAACCCACAATTTACAATTTTCCAACATGATGACCATGGAAAACCCAACGAAAGCCAACGGAGACCCCAAAAGAAGTCAAAAACACCCAAAACAAAAACGGGATAAACCCTAAAAACGAAAGAAAACCCCAAAAGCCATAGATCCACACCAAAAGTCCCCCTAAACCTACCTGATGTTCTCCAAAACCCACAATTTACAAGTTTTCACCAGGATAACCAACATGAACCAAACGAAAACCCAAAACGAGACACCAAAACACGTCAAAAACACCCCAAAAATAAAGGGATCACCCATAAACTGGAAGAAAATCCCCAAAAAGCACGGATCCAATCCCAAAACCACCCTAAACCTACCTGATGTTCTCCAAAACCCACAATTTACCATTTTCCACCACGATGACCAACGAGTACACAACAAAACCCAACGGAGACCCCCAAACACCTCAAAAATTTCCCAAAAAAGAACGGGACCACCCCAAGAAACAGAAGAAAACACCAAAAAACATGACTCTGCCCCAAAAGTCCCCCTAAACCTACCTGATGTTCTCCAAAACCCACAATTTACCCTTTTTCACCATGATGACCAACAAGAACCCAACTAAAACCCAACGGAGACCCCAAAACACGTCATAAACACCCCAAAAAAGAACAGGATCACCCAAAAAAAAACAGAAGAAAAGACCAAATACCATGAATCCACCCCAAAATTCCCCTAAACCTACCTGAAGTTCTCCAAAACCCACAATTTACAATTTTCCACCACCATGACCACGGAAAACCCAAGGAATACCAACGGAGACCCCAAAACACTTCAAAAACACCCCAAAAAAGAACGGGATCACCCCCAAAAACGAAAGAAAATCCCCCAAAACCATAGATCCAATCCCAAAACCAACCTAAACCTACCTGATGTTCTCCAAAACCAACAATTTACCCTTTTCCACCATGATGACCACGGAAAACGCAACGAAACCCAATGGAGACCCCAAAACACGTCAAAAACACCCCCAAAATGAATTGGATCACCCCCCCCCAAAAAAAAAACAAACAAAAAAAACAGAAGAAAACCCCATATATCATGAATCCACCCCAAAAGTCCCCCTAAACCTACCTGATGTTCTCCAAAACCCACAATTTACACTTTTCCACCATGATGACAACGGAAAACCCAACGAAACCCAACGAAGAACCCAAAACAAGTCAGAAACACCCCAAAAAAGAACAGGATCACCCCAAAACTGGAACAAAATCCCCCAAAACCATAGATCCACCCCAAAAACACCCTAAATCTACCTGATGTTCTCCAAAACCCACAATTTACACTTTTCCACCATGATGACCACGGAAAACCCAACGAAACCCAACGGAGACCACAAAACACATCAAAAACACCACAGAAAAACAACTGGATCACTAGAAAAAATAGAAGAAAACCCTAAAAACCATGAATCTGCCCCAAAAGTCCTCATAAACCTACCTGATGTTCTCCAAAACCCACAATTTACACTTTTCCACCATGATGACCACGGAAAACCCAACGAAACCCAACGGAAACCCCAAAACACGTCAAAAACACCCCAAAAAAGAACTGGATCAGAAGAAAAAACACCAAAAACTATGAATTTCCCCGCAAAACCACCCTAAACTCACCTGATCTTCTTCAAAACCCACAATCCACTCCCATTTCCCTTAAGGACCAACGAGAATCCAACTAAAACCCAACGGAGACCCCAAAACAAGTCAAAAACACCCCAAACAAGAACAGGATAACCCCTAAAAAAGAAAGAAAACCCCCAAAAAAACATAGATCCACCCCAAAAACACACTAAACCTACCTGATGTTCTCCAAATCCCAAAGTCCACTCCCAACAAACTTAAAACACATTAGGAAATCAACAAAACGCAACGGAAACCCCAAAACACGTCAAAAACACCACAGAAAAAAGCGGGATCACCCCCAAAACCGAAAGAAAACCCTAAAAGCCGTTGATCCACCCCAAAAGTCCCCCTAAACCTACCTGATGTTCTCCAATACCCACAATTTACACGTTTTCACCATGATGAACAACAAGAACCCAACAAAAACCAACGGAAACCCCAAAACACGTCAAAAACACCCCAAAAAAGAACTGAATCAGAAGAAAAAACACCAAAAACTATGAATTTCCCCGCAAAACCACCCTAAACTCACCTGATCTTCTTCAAAACCCACAATCCACTCCCATTTCCCTTAAGGACCAACGAGAATCCAACTAAAACCCAACGGAGACCCCAAAACAAGTCAAAAACACCCCAAACAAGAACGGAATCACCCCCAAAACTGGAAGAAAATCCCCAAAAAACATAGATCCACCCCAAAACGACACTAAACCTACCTGATGTTCTCCAAAACACGCAAGTTAAACTTTTCCAACATGATGAAAAACAAGAACCCAACAAAACCCAACAGAGACCCCAAAACATGTCAAAAACACCCCAAAAAAGAACGGGATCACCCCCAAAACTGGAAGAAAATTCCCCCCCAAAAAATTTACAATTTTCACCATGATGACCAACATGAACCAAACGAAAACCCAAAATGAGACACCAAAACACGTCAAAAACACCCCAAAAAAGAAAGGGATCACCCATAAACTGGAAGAAAATCCCCAAAAAGCACAGATCCAATCCCAAAACCAGCCTAAACCTACCTGATGTTCTCCAAAACCCACAATTTACACTTTTCCACCATGATGACAACGGAAAACCCAACGAAACCCAACGAAGAACCCAAAACAAGTCAGAAACACCCCAAAAAAGAACGGGATCACCCCAAAACTGGAACAAAATCCCCCAAAACCATAGATCCACCCCAAAAACACCCTAAATCTACCTGATGTTCTCCAAAACCCACAATTTACACTTTTCCACCATGATGACCACGGAAAACCCAACGAAACCCAACGGAGACCACAAAACACATCAAAAACACCACAGAAAAGAACAGGATCACCCCAAAAAAACAGAAGAAAACCCCAAATACCATGAATCCACCCCAAAAGTCCCCCTAAACCTACCTGAAGTTCTCCAAAACCCACAATTTACCCTTTTCCACCAAGATGCCAACAGAAAACCCAACAAAACCCAACAGAGACATCAAAACATGTCAAAAACACCCCAAAAAAGAACGGGATAACCCCCAAAACTGGAAGAAAATCCCCAAAAAGCATGGATCCAATCCCAAAACCACCCTAAACCTACCTGATCTTCTCCAAATCCCAAAGTCCACTCCCAACCACCATAAAACCCATTAGGAACTCAACAAAACGCAACAGAAACCCCAAAACACCTCAAAAACACCCCAAAAGCAAACCGGATCAGAAGAAAATACGTGATTTAACCCCAAGAAAACCCTTAAACCTACCTGATCTTCTCCAAATCCCAAAATCCACTCCCACCCACCATAAAACCCATTAGGAACTCAACGAAACCCAACGGAAACCCCAAAACACGTCAAAAACACCCCAAAAAAGAACTGGATCAGAAGAAAAAACACCAAAAACTATGAATTTCCCCGCAAAACCACCCTAAACTCACCTGATCTTCTTCAAAACCCACAATCCACTCCCATTTCCCTTAAGGACCAACGAGAATCCAACTAAAACCCAACGGAGACCCCAAAACAAGTCAAAAACACCCCAAACAAGAACAGGATAACCCCTAAAAAAGAAAGAAAACCCCAAAAAAACATAGATCCACCCCAAAAACACACTAAACCTACCTGATGTTCTCCAAATCCCAAAGTCCACTCCCAACAAACTTAAAACACATTAGGAAATCAACAAAACGCAACGGAAACCCCAAAACACGTCAAAAACACCACAGAAAAAAGCGGGATGACCCCCAAAACCGAAAGAAAACCCTAAAAGCCATTGATCCACCCCAAATGTCCCCCTAAACCTACCTGATGTTCTCCAAAACCCACAATTTACACTTTTCCAACATGATGACCACGGAAAACCCAACGAAACCCAACGGAGAACCCAAAACACGTCAAAAACACCCCAAAAAAGAATGGGACCACCCCAAAAACAGAAGAAAACGCTAAAAAAAAAACAGAAGAATTCCCCCAAAACCATAGATACACCACCCAAAAAAACTTAAAAACACCTGATATTCTCCAAAACCCACAATTTACACTTTTCCAACATGATGACCAACAAGAACCCAACAAAACCTAACGGAGACCCAAAAACACATCAAAAACACCCCAAAAAAGAATGGGATCACCCAAAAAAAAACAGAAAAAAAAAACAAATACCATGAATCCACCCCAAAAGTCCCCCTAAACCTACCTGATGTTCTCCAAAACCCACAATTTACACTTTTCCAACATGATGACCAACAAGAACCCAACAAAACCTAACGGAGAACCCAAAACACGTCAAAAACACGCCGAAAAACAACTGGATCACTAGAAAAAAAAACAGAAGAAAACCCTAAAAACCTTGAATCTGCCCCAAAAGTCCTCATAAACCTAGCTGATGTTCTCCAAAACCCACAAACCTTAACCTAACCCTTATCATAAGCCATACAACAACACTTACATGTGCACTTACGCTTGTACTTACCCTAGCAATTACTCGTACAATTACCCTTAACCTTACTATTAAGCTAACCCTAAACCTTACCCTTATGATAACACTTACCCTTATCCTAAACCTTACCCTTTCTGCTACACTTACCCTTTGCCTAATTCTAAATCTTACCCTAATCCTCACCCTTACCTAAATCTAACCATTACCCTAACCTTCACTCTTACCCTTACCATTATACTTACTTTTACCCTTAACCTAAACCTTACCCCAACCCTTACCCTGACCCTTACATTATCCCTAACCCTTACCCTAACCCTAACCCTAACCCTAACCCTAACCCTAACCCTAACCCTAACCTTTACTCTAACCTTAACCCTTAACCTAAACCTTACACTTAATCTTAACTTTAACCTTACCCTTAAACTAATACATATCCTTACGTTTCCCTCATCATAACCCTAAAATTAACCGTAACCATTATCCTAACACTTATCCTTACCGAACCCTAACCCTTACTCTAACTTTTACCCTGACCCGGACCCTTAGACTTCCCCTTCCCCTTCCCCTTCCCCTTCCCCTTCCCCTTACTCTTACCCTTACCCTAACACTTACGGTTACCATTAATCTTACCCTTACCCTAACACTTACCCTTACCCTATCCCTTACACTTATCCTTATCCATACAACTTACGCTTACCCTAACACTTAACCTTAACCTAACCCTAACCCTAAACCTTACCTGAACCCTTACCCTGACCCTTACATTAACCCTTACCCTAAAACTTACACTTAACCTTAACTTTACCATTAACCTTAACCTAATACTTACCCTTACGTTTCCTGCACCCTAACCCTAAAATTAACTCTAACCATTACTCCAACACTTACCCTTACCCTAACCCTTACCCTTACCATAACCCATACTCTAACACATACTTCTACCCGTACCCGTACCCTTACCGTAACCCTTACCCTTACCGTAACACTTACCCTTACTGTTACCGTTACCATTGCCCTTACCCTTACCCTTACCCTTACTCTTACCCTTACCCTATACCTTACCCTTAACCTAACCTTAAAGCTTACCCTTATCCTAACACTTACCCTTACCGTAAACCTTACCCTTTCTGCTACATTTACCCTTAGCGTAAATCTAAACCTTACACTTACCCTTAGCCTAACCCTCACCCTTACCATTGCCCATACCCTTATTCTTACCCTTTCCCGAACCCTTACCTTTACACTTACGGTTACCATTAACCTTACCCTTACCCTAACACTTATCCTTAACCTAACCCTTACCCTAAACCTTACCCCAACCCTTACCCTGACCCTTACATTAACCCAAACCCTTACCCTAAACCTTACACTTACTCTTAACCTTAACCTTACCCTTAACATTAACCTAATACTTACGCATACGTTTTCCTGACTTTAACCCTAAAACTAACCCTAACCATTACCCTAACACTTACCCTAACCCTTACTCTAACCCTTACCCTGACCTGTACCCTTACACTTACCCTTACCCTTATACTCACCCTAATTCTTACCCATACCATAACCCATACCCTAACACATATTTGTACCCTTAACCTTACCGTTACCCTTAACCTTACCCTTACCCTTACTCTATCCCTTACCCTTACGCTTACCCTTAACATAAACCTTACCCTTGACCTTACCATACCATAAGCCATACAACAACACTTACATGTACACTTACGCTTACACTTACCCTAGCAATTACTCGTACAATTACCCTTACTCTTACCCTTACCCTTAACCTAAGCCGAAACCTTAAACCTTACAGTAAACCTTACCCTTTCTGCTACACTTACCCTTAGCCTAAATCTAAACCTTACACTTACCCTTACCTTAACCCTATACTTACCCTTACGTTTCCCTCACCCTAACCCTAAAATTAACCCTAACCATTATTCTAACACTTACCCTTACCCTAACCCTAACCCTTACTCTTACCCTTACCCTGACCCATACCCTTACACTCACCCTTATCCTTACATTACCCTAACTCTTACCCATACCATAACCCATACCCTAACACATATTTGTACCCTTACCCTTACTCTATCCGTTACCCTTACGCTTACCCTTAACATAAACCTTACCATTAATCTTACTCTTACGCTAACCCTTACCCTTACCCTTATCCTTATCCATACCCTTAACCTTACACCAACCCTTCCCCTTAAGCTGAACCTAACACTAAACCTTACCCTAAACCTTTCCCTGAACTTTACCCCTTCCCTGAAGCCTTACCCTTAACCTAAACCTTACACTTAATCTTAACCTTAACCTTACACTTAACCTTAAGCTAGTACTTAACCTTACATTTTTCTCACCCTAATCCTAAAATTAACCCTAACCATTACCCTAACACTTAACCGTTACACTTACCCTTATTCTATCCATTACTCTTACGCTTTCCCTTAACATAAACCTTACCCTTACCATAAGCCATACATCAACACTTACATGTACACTTACGCTTACACTTATCCTAGCAATTACTCGTACAATTACCCTTAACCTAACCATAAACGTTAAGGATAAGCTTAAGGGTCACCCTTAAGGTTACCGTTATCCTAACACTTACACTTAAGTTGAGGATAAGGGTTAGAGTAAGGGTAAGTGTTAGGGTAATGGTTAGGCTAATTTTAGGTTTAGGGTGAGGGAAACATAAGGGTAAGTATTAGGTTAAGTTTAAGGATAAGGTTAAGAGTTATGGTAAGGGTTAGGTTTAATGTAAGGGTAAGGGTTTGGGAAACGTTTAGGATAAGGGTAAGAGAAGGGATAATGGTAAGGGTAAGGATGATGTTTAGTGTAAGGGTAAGGGTTAGTGTAAGTTTAAGAGTAAGGGTAAGTGTAAGGGTATGTGTAAAAGTACGGGTCATTGTAAGGGTTTGAGTAAGGGTTAGGGTAAGGGTAAGTGTTAGGGTAATGGTTAGGGTTAATTTTAGGGTTAGGGTGAGGGAAACGTAAGAGTAAGTATTAGGTTACAGCTAAGTTTAAGGTTAAGAGTAAGTGTAAGGTTTAGTGTAAGGATTAGGGTTAATGTAAGGGTCAAGGTAAGGGTTGGGGTAAAGGTTTAGGTAAAGGGTAAAAATATGTATATTGTAAGGGTGAGGGGTTAGGGTAATGGTTAGATTTTAGTTAGATTTAGGTAAGGGTGAGGGTTCGGGTAAGGTTTAGAATTAGGCAAAGGGTAAGTGTAGCAGAAAGGGTAAGGTTTAGGATAAGGGTAAGTGTTATCATAAGGGTAAGGTTTAGGGTTAGCTTAATAGTAAGGTTAAGGGTAATTGTACGAGTAATTGCTAGGGTAAGTACAAGCGTAAGTGCACATGTAAGTGTTGTTGTATGGCTTATGATAAGGGTTAGGTTAAGGTTAAGGTTTATGTTAAGTGTAAGTGTAAGGGTAACGGAGACAGTAAAGGTAAGGGTAAGGGTAAGGGGAACGGTTAGGTTAAGGCTACAAGTACGTGTTAGGGTATGGGTTATGCTAAGGGAAAGGCTTAGGGTAAGGGTAAGTGTAAGGGTACGGGTCAGGGTAAGGGTTAGAGTAAGGGTTAGAGTTACGGTTAGGGTAAGGGTAAGTGTTAGGGTAATGGTTAGGGTTAATTTTAGGGTTAGGGTGAGGGAAACGTAAGGGTAAGTATTAGGTTAATGTTAAGGGTAAGGTTACGGTTAAGAGTAAGTGTAAGTTTTAGGGTAAGG
This sequence comes from Aythya marila, assembly GCF_965140915.1. Taxonomy (NCBI): domain Eukaryota; kingdom Metazoa; phylum Chordata; class Aves; order Anseriformes; family Anatidae; genus Aythya; species Aythya marila. The sequence goes on from NW_028137647.1 coordinate 76,212, forward strand.
GTTAGGGTTAATGTAAGGGTCAGGGTAAGGGCTCGGGTAAGGTTTAGGGTTAGGGTTAGGTTAAGGGTAAGGATTAGGGTAAGGGTAAGGGCATGGATAAGGATAAGTGTAAGTGTTAGGGTAAGGGTAATGTTAAAGGTAACAGTAAGTGTAAGGAGAAGGGTTAGGGTAAGGGTAAGAGAAAGGGTATTGGTAATGATAAGGGTGAGAGTTACAGTAAGGGTAAGATTTAAAGTAATGTTTAGTAAGATTTAAAGTAAGGTTTAGATTTAGGCTAAGGGTAAACGTAGCAGAAAGGGTAAGGTTTACTGTAAGGTTTAAGGTTTCGGCTTAGGTTAAGGGTAAGGGTAAGGGTAATTGTACGAGGAATTGCTAGGGTAAGTGTAAGCGTAAGTGTACATGTAAGTGTTGTTGTATGGCTTATGGTAAGGGTAAGGTCAAAAGTAAGGTTTATGTAAAGAGTAAGCGTAAGGGTAACGGATAGAGTAAGGGTAAGGGTAAGGTTAAGGGTAACGGTAAGGTTAAGGGTACAAATATGTGTTAGGGTATGGGTTATGCTATGGGTAAGAATTAGGGTAAGTAAAAGGGTAAGGGTAAGGGTAAGTGTAAGGGTACGGGTCAGGGTAAGGGTTAGAGTAAGGGTTGTTAGGGTTAGGGTAAGGTTAAGTGTTAGGGTAATGGTTAGGATTAGTTTAAGGGTTAAAGTCAGGAAAACGTATGCGTAAGTATTAGGTTAATGTTAAGGGTAAGGTTAAGAGTAAGTGTAAGGTTTAGGGTAAGGGTTAGGGTTAATGTAAGGGTCAGGATAAGGGTTGGGGTACGGTTTAGCGTAAGGGTTAGGTTAAGGATAAGTGTTAGGGTAAGGGTAAGGTTAATGGTAACCGTAAGTGTAAAGGTAAGGGTTATGGTAAGGGTAAGAATAAGGGTATGGGTAATGGTAGCAGAAAGGGTAAGGTTTAGGATAAGGGTAAGTGTTAGGATAAGGGTAAGGTTTAGGGTTAGCTTAATAGTAAGGTTAAGGGTAATTGTACGAGTAATTGCTAGGGTAAGTGCAAGCGTAAGTGTACATGTAAGAGTTGTTGTATGCCTTATGATAAGGGTTAGGTTAAGGTTAAGGTTTATGTTAAGTGTAAGTGTAAGGCTAACAGAGACAGTAAAGGTAAGGGTAAGGGGAACGGTAAGGTTAAGGCTACAAGTACGTGTTAGGGTATGGGTCATGGTAAGGGAAAGGCTTAGGGTAAGGGTAAGTGTAAGGGTACGGGTCAGGGTAAGGGTTACAGTAAGGGTTAGAGTTACGGTTAGGTTTAGGGTAAGGGTAAGTGTTAGGGTAATGGTTAGGGTTAATTTTAGGACTTAGGGTGAGGGAAACGTAAGGGTAAGTGTTAGGGTAATGGTTAAGGGTAAGGTTAAGGTTAAGAGTAAGTGTAAGCTTTAGGGTAAGGGTTAGGGTTAATGTAAGGGTCAGGGTAAAGGCTGGGATAAGGTTTAGGGTTAGGGTTAGGTTAAGGGTAAAGATTAGGGTAAGGGTAAGGGCATGGATAGGGGTAAGTGTAAGTGTTAGGGTAAGGGTAATGTTAAAGGTAACAGTAAGTGTAAGGAGAAGGGTTAGGGTAAGGGTAAGAGTAAGGGTATTGGTAATGATAAGGGTGAGGGTTACAGTAGGGGTAAGTGTAAGGTTTAGATTTAGGCTAAGGGTAAGTGTAGCAGAAAGGGTAAGGTTTACTGTAAGGTTTAGGCTTAGGTTAAGGGTAAGGGTAAGGGTAATTGTACGAGTAATTTTAGGGTTAGGTTAAGGTTAAGTGTTAGGGTAATGGTTAGGGTAAATTTAAGGGTTAAAGTCAGGAAAACATATGCGTAAGTATTAGGTTAATGTTAAGAGTAAAGTTAAGGTTAAGAGTAAGTGTAAGGTTTAGGGTAAGGGTTAGCGTTAATGTAAGGGTCAGGGTAAGGGTTGGGGTAAGGTTTAGGTTAAGGGTTAATGTAAGCATTATGATAAGGGTAAGGGTGAGTGTAGGGTAAGGTTTAGAATTAGGCAAAGAGTAAGTGTAGCAGAAAGGGTAAGGATTACTGTAAGGGTAAGTGCTAGGATAAGTGTAAGGTTGAGGATTAGGTTAAGGGTAAGGGTAATGGTTTGGTAAGGGTAAGGGTAAGGTTAATTGTACGAGTAGTTGCCAGGGTAAGTGGAAACGTAAGTGAACATGTAAGTGTTGTTCTATGGCTTATGGTAAGGGTAAGGTTAAGAGTAAGTTTTATGTTAAGGATAAGCGTAAGAGTAACAAATAGAGTAAGTGTAAGGGTAACAGTAAGGTGAAGGGTAGAAGTATGTGTTAGAGTATGGGCTATGGTAAGGGTAAGGGTAGAGTAAGAGTAAGGGTAAGGGTATGTGTAAGCGTATGGTTCATTGTAAGGGTTACAGTAAGGGTTAGGGTAAGGGTAAGTGTTAGGGTAATGGTTAGGGTTAATTTTAGGGTTAGGGTGAAAGAAACGTAAGGGTAAGTATTAGATTACAGCTAAGGTTAAGGTTAAGAGTAAGTGTAAGATTTAGGGTAAGGGTTAGGGTTAATGTAAGGGTCAGGGTAAGGGTTGGGGTAAGGGTTAGGTTAAGGATAAGTGTTAGGGTAAGGGTAAGGTTAATGGTAACCGTAAGTGTAAAGGTAAGGGTTAGGGAAAGGGTAAGAATAAGGGTATGGGTAAGGGTAAGGGTGAGGGTAAGACTAAGGGTAAGTGTAAGGTTTAGATTTAGGCTAAGGGTAAGTGTAGCAGAAAGGGTAAGGTTTACGGTAAGGGTAAGTGTTAGGATAAGGGTAAGGTTTAGGGTTGGGTAAGGGTAAGGGTAAGGGTAAGGGTTTGGGTAAGGGTAAGGGTAAGGGTAAGGGTAAGGGTAAGGGTAAGGGTAAGGGTAAGGGTAAGGGTAAGGGTAAGAGTTAGGGTACGGGTGGAAGTATGTGTTAGAGTATGGGTTATGATAAGGGTAAGGGTTAGGGTAAGAGTAAGTGTAAGGGTATGTTTAAGTGTACGGTCACTGTAAGTGTTAGAGTAACGGTTAGGTTAGGGGTAACTGTTAGGGTAATGGTTAGGGTTAATTTTAGGGTTAGTGTGAGGAAAACGTAAAGGTAAGTATTAGGTTAAGGTTAAGAGCAAGTGTAAGGTTTAGGTTAAGGGTAAGGGTTAATGTAATGGTACTGGAAAGGGTTCAGGTAAGGTTTAGGGTTAGAGTTAGGTTAGGGTTAAGTGTTAGGAAACGGGTAAGTTGTATGTATAAGAATAAGTGTAAGAGTAAGGGTATTGGTAATGATAAGGGTGAGGGTTAAGGATAAGGTATAAGGATAAGGGTATTTTAATTTTTTAATTCAATTTATTTTAAATTAAATTTTTTTAATTTAATTAATTAATATTTTAATTGTACGAGTAATTGCTAGGGCAAGTTTAAGCGTAAGTGTACATTTAAGTGTTGTTGTGTGGCTTATTGTAAGGGTAAGGTTAAGTGTTAGGGTAATGGTTATGGTTAATTATAGGGTTAGGGTGAGAAAAACGTAAGGTTAAGTATTAGCTTAAGGTTAAGGGTAAGGTTAATGTTAAGAGTAAGTGTAAGGTTTAGGGTAAGGGTTAGGTTAAGGATAACTGTTAGGGTAAGGGTAAGGTTAATGGTAACCGTAAGTGTAAAGGTAAGGGTTAGGATAAGAGTAAGAATAAGGGTATGGGTAATGGTAAGGGTGAGGGTTAGGCTAAGGGTAAGTGTAAGGTTTAGATTTAGGCTAAGGGTAAGTGTAGCAGAAAGGGTAAGCTTTACGGTAAGGTTTAAGGTTTAGGGTTAGGTTAAGGGTAAGGGGAAGGGGAAGGTAAGGGGAAGGGTTGGAGTAAGGTATAGGGTAAGGGTAAGGTTATGGTTAAAGGAAAGAGTAAGGGTAAGGAAAAAGTAAAGGTAAGGATTTGGGTAATGGTAAGGGTGAGAAGGGTTAGGGTAAGGGTTACGGTAAGGGTTAGGTAACGCAGTGTACAACCTGGGACGTCACACGCAGAGCTGCCTCTGGCAAGGTGAGTGAGGAACAGATGTAGCAGTTGTTGTGTTGTAGGTCTGTCTCACTGTTCCTCTAAGCATCCCCTCTTTGTCTTTTAGAGGTGTTGTAGCTGTTTGAAGAGGGTAGATTGAAGCATCTGCCTCGGGGGCTGGTAAGCGGCAGAGGTAAGGGAGCAGATGAGAGTAACTTACCTAGTTGTGCTGTGTCTTTGGATGCTGCATCGGCCTATGCGTTTCTTTTTCTTTCACAGGTGTCTCGCACAGGCTCAAAGGAGCAAACTGCACTCTGAAGAGCTGTGTAAGAAGAGGGGCTGGTCATGAGCTGGGTTGGAGCAGAACGACCAAGTAGCACAAGGTGACTATGAAAGGTGTCCGTCTTGCTTTGCAGGTGCCGTGGCAGGCTCTCCACAGAAGTGGATAAGGATATGAGATAAGGCCAGAGAGCGACAAGGAGCGGCACGTGCAGGGATGGTTTTGAAGCGCTGCGGTGGCTTACTCTTCTGTTCATCAGGTGCCACAGGCAAGGTGGGTTGTAACATCAGTCGTTATATTTGCATGAAAGCAGTTCACTTGAATGCCACAGCGCATCTGAGTAGGGTGTTCTAGCAGAACAAGCTTGTCTGGCACAGCGGTGCCTGATGGCAGTGTGTTTCCTCAGGTGAAGAGGTGCCTGAAGCCCCATCCTATCTAGCCTGCACACAATTATCTGAGAATGAAAGCTGCTTTCCAGTAATTCAAAAAGCCAAGTTACGTCTCAGCCTTGAGCATCTCGGGCTTTGGGGCTTTTTTTTTTTTTACAGACACTGTAACATTTGGCACCAGCACTAATACTTTTTTTGGCATATGTTTAGCGTTTGGGGCCTGTGTCTGGGATTTGGGCCCTGTCTCGAACCACTGGGGCTTTGTCCTGGGTTTTGGAGCCTGCCTCTAGAGTTCAGGGCCTGTGATTAGGCTTTTGGGGTCTGTGTCTGGGGGCCGGTATCTGGGGGCAAGGGGGGAGCTGCTTGTAGACCCTTGGGGCCGGCATGGAGGGGGTTGGGAGCTGACTCTACACCTTTGGGGCCTGCTTCTGGGGGCGGGGGGGGGTTGAGACCAGCATCTGGGGGAGGGGTGGGAGCTCTTTGTATTCCTTTGGAGCCTGTGTCGGGGGGGGGGGGGGAAGGGGAGGGTTGGTTGGGAGCTGCTTGTACACTGTTGGAGCCTGGGTTGAGGGAGGAGGTTTGGAGCTGCTTCTACACCTTTGGGCCTGGCATCGGGGGTAGGGGGTTGGGTGCTGGTTGTAGGGGCCTGTGTTTGGGGGGGGGGCTTGGGACCTGCGTCTGGGGGAGGGGTGGGAGCTGCTTGTACACCTTTGGGGCCTGCATCTGTGGGGGGTCAGGGCCTGTGTCTAGCGGGCTGGGAACTGCTTGTACAATGTAGGAATCTGTTTCTGCAGGGTGGCTGGGAGCTGTTTGTACAACTTTGGGGCCAGCATCTGGGGGTGGCTGGGAGCTGCCTGTACACTGTAGGGGCCTGTGTTTGTGGGGGGCTTGGGGGCCTCCCTCGGGGGGGGGGGGGGGGGGAGGGTTGGGAGCTGCTTGCATAGGGTAGGGGGCCTGCCTGGTAGGGGTTGGGAGCTGCTTGTAGAATTTGGGTCCCTGTGTCTGGGGAGGGGGTTGGGGCCTGTGTCTCAGGGGTGTTGGGAACTGGTTGTACACCTTTGGGTCCTGTCTCTGGTGGGGAGCTACTTGTACACTTTTGGGGTCTTTATTTGAGGGGGGTTGGGAGTTGCTCATGCATTCTAGGTGCCTCCCTTTTGAGAAGGGTTGGGGCCTGCATCTGTGGGTGGTTGGGAGCTGCTTGTACACTATAGGGGCCATGGTCTTGGAGGGGGGTCTGGGCTGTTTATACACCTCTGTGGCCTGTGTTTGGGGGGGGGGGGTGGGCCTGTGCCTGGGGGAGTTGGGAGGTGCTTGTTCACTCTAGGAGCCTCCATTTGGGGGTCTTTGGGGCCTCCCTTTGAGGGGGAGGGAGTTGGGAGTTGGTTGTACACCTCCGCATCCCATGTCTTGGTGGGGGGGGGGGGGGGGGGAGTGGGACCGGTCTCTGAAGGGGCGGGTTGTGAGCTGCTTGTACACCTGTGTCGGGGGGAGGGTAGGGGGGGTGGCGGGGGGCGGGCCCGGGTCTTGGGCCAGTGTCTGGGTGGAGTCCAGTTCTTGGGAGGGGGTGGTGGGGTAGGAGCTGCTTGTGGGCAGTTGGGATCTGCATCTGGGTGTGGTTGGTGCCTGCTTCTGTTGGCAGTTTGGGGCCTGCTTGTAGACTTGTGCAGCCTGGGTTTGGGGGCTTTTCTGTAACGTTTGGGGTCTGCATTTTTGCTTTGGGATGCATCTTGAGCTTTTGAGGCCTAGCAGTAGCATTTGGGGCCTGCATCTGGGGCTTTTCTGTAGCATTTTGGTTGCGTATTTGTGATTTGGGCCCTGTATCCAGGGTTTTGCCTTTTTTGTAGTTTCCATCTTTGTGTGTGTGTGTTTCGTTGTTGGTTGTCTGGGGTTAGGGGCAGGTTGGGGTTTGGATTAAGGTCAGTGTCATTAGCGTTAGGGGGTTGATAATAAGGGTTAGGGTTGTGGTTAGAGTTGCTATGTTTAAGGGGAATAAGGATTTCAGGGTAAGGGGATCAAGGTTGTGGGAATAAAAATGTTGTTTTTGCGCAGTTACATCCTGTAGAGGGAAGGAAGGTGGTATTGAGATATGCTTGCAGTGATAAGACAGCTTAACAGTGTGAAATGAGTTCATCTGATTCGTGTCAATATGGAACAATGCTAGGGCCGCATGATATGATGAAAAGTCTAAGAAAACCAGAGTGGTTAATATATATAGTTCTTGAATCTTGCAAAGGAATGGTCCAGCAATTCCGGTCAATAGAGGATAAGAGAACAAAGGGGTTTCAGAATAACTGCTAACTATTACAACTGTTGCATGGGACACTATGCAAGTGTCTGCCATCCAGCCAAGATGGACAAAGGAGATGGACAAGAGAAAAGCCTGGGAGGAAGACTACGAGCCTTCAGTACGAGCGGCCCCCAGAGGGACCACCGGAGACTGATAACGCCTGCACCAGTGGGAGGGTTTGGATTCTGGGAACTAATTAGAATAACCCTGCCTTTTGTAGAAGTAGTAATGAATATGTATTAGCCTAGCAGCATAAAAACCAGCCGCCTAATGTAACTTGTGTGCGTCTTGGTGGAGCAGAGACTCCTGGCGCACCCAGCGCTGCTTGCTTACCTCTATTCATTTAATAAATTGTAAATTTCAATTGCAATCCTATTTGGGACCCAGTCATTTATTACAAGTGGGCTCTCGTCCGGGAGGGCTTTGGTTCCTGATTTCTGGTTTGATCTAGGAGAGGCACCCCCACCATTTGGTGGCTGCTGTTTGAGTCAGGTCGGAACTAATGGCATCTTAAACCTGAATAAAGGTAAGCAAAGTTTCTGATTCTTTTTTTCAGCTCCCTTGCCAGCTGCAGCACTATATTTTGCCCATAATTGTGTGTGTGAAGATCCGAACGAAGATGACGGAGTCGTAAGCATTTAAAGCGTATACCGTTCGGTTGGGTGGGGTTCGGTTGCCTGTGTGTGTAAGAGTGTGACTGAGATGGAACTTAGTTCCGAAGCGATTGTGGAGGTCTTCTAACCGCGGTTCCAATCTCCCGCGAGGGACTTGGCCGGTGAAGGACCGAAGGGATTCCTATAGGATTTGTGGGTGTGTGATAGGTCCTCGACCCCCTGCAAGACACTCTTACTAAGGTAACCAAGGGCTGTGGGAATTGCCATAGTAAAATTCCTAGATGGGTCAGACAAAATCGAAGACCAGAGACCAGAAGAAAGGGAGCAAATTACCAGTCATACCACCAGAAAGTCCATTAGGAATAACGATTAGAAATTGGAATGATAGGGACCCCAGAAAAGGAAAAAGTAAATTAAAAATGGTCCAGTATTGTGTGACAGAATGGCCAAAGGAGCCTTTAAGACTACATGTCTTTTGGCCTGTTTTTGGAACCTTCGAAGACTGGATTTGCCAGGCCTTAAATATCCATGTTAATTCAAAGGAACCTTTTAGCCAGGAAGAAAGTGATTATGCAGGATTATGGATCAGGAGGACTTCACGTCCTTTTCCAGCCTCAATATTTACACTAAAAGCAGGTAAGAAATATGAAGAACAAGAAGAACATGAAAAAGAAAAAGAAGATAAACGTGAGCCGTTGGATAAGCTACCACCTCCATATCCTAACAATCCACCCCCGGCGGCTCCCCCTCCGGTGGCTGTGGTATCGCCACCAGTACCACCGTTGCCCCAGCTTCCACCACCAACAGCACCAGAATTAGACCGACCTCCGGCCGCATGCAGGAGAAGCAGGACGGAAGTATCTGAGAGGGCTTCTCTATATCCCTTAAGGGAGGTAACTGGTGTATAACTGGTGCGCGTCTTGGTGGAGCAGAGACTCCCGGCGTACCCAGCACTGTTTGCTTACCTCTATTCATTCAGTGAATTGTAAACTTTGATTGTAATCCTATTTGGGACTTTTATTTATTATAACAGACAACCTTGTAAAACGCAGACAACCAGAATCCTTACAGCAATTAGGTGGAAATCACGGCATAAGAAACATTACCACCTCAAAGAGTAAAAACCTCAAAAGAAATGTGACTTGTAACAGGCCAGCAGCTGTGTATTTTCTGTGAAGCACCAGCTAGATTATGAACCTTGAATAGCACAGTTAAAGGGGAAACAGGGGAGGGTCGGGAGGGTCCCGGTCCTCGGCAGAAAAAAAAAGTGTATAAACTGTGTATGGAACTGGTAGGCACCCTCCTGCTTGTGGGACACCCGCCATTGTAATCTCGAATAATAATGCTACTGTACTGAGATCCTCGACTCAGCCTATGCTATTTGCTACAGATTGATTCAGGGTTTTAAGGTTTCAGGGATTGGGCACTAGGGTTGGGTTTCAGGGTAAGGGGTTTCAGGGTTTATGTTTAGGATTTTAAGGTTTTTAGGGTTGGAGTTTTAACGGTTAGGGTTTTAAGGGTTTGGGGGTTAGGGTTTTAAGGGTTTCAGGGTTAGCGTGTTAGGGTATTAGAGTTTTTTGGGTTGTAGTGTTGATATGTTTTTTAGGGTTAGAGTCTTAAGGTTTTATTTTTGGTCAGTTATTTACGGTTAGGGTTTTAAGATCTTTTTTTTGTTTTGTTTTGTTTTGTTTTTTCAGGTTAGGTTCTCCAGGTCCAGGGTTTTGAGTATCCTAATTTTGGGGGTTTGGATTTTGAGCATCTTAATTTTTGGGGTTAGGCTTTTGTGTGCCCTAATTTTTTGGGATAGGCTTTCAAGCATCCTAAGTAATTGGGTTAGGGTTTTGAGCATCTTAATGTTTCCAGGATAGGGTTTGGAGCATCCTAAGATTTCGGGAAAGGGTTTTGAGCATCTCAATGTTTCCAGGATAGGGTTTTGAGCGTCCTAAGTTTTTGGAATAGGGTTTGGAGAGTCCTAAGTTTTCTGGATAGAGTTTGGAGCGTCCTAATGTTTTCGGGATAGGGTTTTGAGCGTCCAAAGTGTTATAAGTTGCCCCCTTAATTAATTTTCATAGAGCATTGTATTAATCATAGAAAGGAATTTATTGAGTGAGCAAACATCAAGCAAAACAGCACTGGGCGGCCGGGGAGTCTCAGCTCCGCCAACGGCACGCACCTCACCCCCGCCAGAGTCCCTTTTTATTTATATTTTGCTAATTCCGGGATTACGCAGCACATCCTGGTATATTCTGCGACTGCGCGCACTGTTGCTAGGGGGTCGTCTCTGTCCCTCTGGTGGTCGTGAAGATGAAGGCCGTAGTCTTCCTCGGCGTTGTGGTTCAACTTCTTTTATTATTTGGTCATGTTGGCCCAGCGTTAGACAGGAAGGCATGTATGTCGATACACTACTTTAGCAACTTATCAGGAGATGGTTACATGAGCTTTGCAACAGTGTCTTTGAACAAAAGAGGCAACTGAGATACAGAAGGAGAATGGGTTGGGGGGTCTATTTTTTGTTACGTTAAGCAAAAGAATTTTCATAATGTCTAGGCAAGCATTATGAAGTTCCTTACTTCAGCAGGGAGCTTTCGCAACTCCCGCTCCTCAAACAGAACTCCTTGTTTTTATAATACAAAAGACAATGAGCAAACATTTATGGTGTATTACCCTAAGTTTTTGGGTTAGGGTTTTTTGCGTCTTAATGTTTTGGGGTTAGGGTTTGGAGCGCCCTAAGTTTTCGGGCTAGGGCTTTGAGCATTCCTAACGTTTTGGGTTGGGTTTGGGTTTTGAGCATCCTAAGATTTTGGGTTGGGGGTTTTAGGCATAGGTCTTCAGGGGTTTAGTGTGGTAAATAGTTTGGGTTAGGTCTGTAGGGGTTTCGAGGTTTTTTGGATGTTAGGGCTTGAGGCTTTTTTTGTAAGGGCGGTGAGGGTTCCAGTGAGTGCTGGTAAATGCAGTTCTGGAGCACTCGGCCTGTGATTGGCCATGCTGGCTGTGCGGGGAATGCTGGTAGGTGTAGTTTTCCGGCACTGGGAGGCCATGTTGCGTACCCAGAGTATACCGGGAAATGTAGTTTTCGGATTCGGGACTTCCGGGAGGCCATGTTGAATGCCCAGAGCATACCGGGAGATGTAGTTCTCGGGAACTAGGGTTAGGGGCTAGGGCTGGGGCTAGAGTTAGGGTTTCGGGTGAGGGTTGGGGTTGGGGGTTATTGTTAGGCTTAGAGGGTTAGGGTTAGGCTTAGAGGGTTAGGGTTAGGGATAGGTTAGGGGTAGGTTTAGAGGGTTAGCGTGAGGGTTAGGGGTTGGGGTTGTGGTTAGGGTTAGAGTAAGGGTTAGAGTGAGAGTATTAGGGTTAGGGTTTGGGTTCAGATTAGGGTACGGGTAAGGGTTAGGGCAAGGGTAAGTGTTAGGGTAAGGCTAAGGGTAAGGGTTAGGGTAAGGCTGAGGGTGAGGATAAGGTTTAGGTTTAGGCAAAGGGTTAGGTTTATGGTAAGGGTTAGGGTAAGGGTTAGGGTTAGGGTTAAGAGTTAGGGTAAAGGATAGAGTAATGGTAAGGATAAGGGTAGGGTAAGGATTAGGGTAAGCGTTAGGGTTAGGGTTAGAGGGTTAGGGTTAGGGTTAAGGTTAGGGTTAGGGTTAGGGTTAGGGTTAGGGTTAGGGTTAGGGTTAGGGTTAGTGTTAGGGTTAGGGGTTAGGGTTAGGGTTAGGGTTAGGGTTAGGGTCTTAGGGTTAGGGTTAGGGTTAGGGTTAGGGTTAGGATTAGGGATACGGTTAGGGTTAGGGTTAGGGTTAGAATTCTGTTAGGGTTAGGGTTAGGGTTAGGTTTAGGGTCTTAGGTTTAGAGTTAGGGTTAGGGTTAGGGTTAGGGATACCGTTAGGGTTAGGGTTAGGGTTCGAATTCTGTTAGGGTTAGGGTTAGGGTTAGGGGTTAGGGTTAGGGTTAGAGGGTTAGGGTTGTTAGGGTTAGGGTTAGGGTTAGGGTTAGGGTTAGGGTAAGGGTTAGGGTTAGGATTAGGGTTAGGATTAGGGATACAGTTAGGGTTAGGGCTAGGGTTAGAATTCTGTTAGGGTTAGGGTTAGGGTTAGGGTTAGGGTCTTAGGGTTAGATTTAGGGTTAGGGTTAGGGTTAGGGTTAGGGTTAGGGTTAGGGTTAGGGTTAAGGTTAGGGTTAGGGTTAGGGTTAGGGTTAGGTTTAGGGTTAGGGTTAGGGTTAGGTTAGGTTTAGGTTTAGTTTTAGGGTTTCGGTTAGGGTTAGGCTTCTGTTAGGATTAGGGTTAGGGTTAAGGTTAGGATTAGGGATACGGTTAGGGTTAGGGTTAGGGTTAGAATTCTGTTAGGGTTAGGGCTAGGGTTAGGGGTTAGGGTTAGAGGGTTAGGGTTAGGGTTAGAGGGTTAGGGTTGTTAGGGTTAGGATTAGTGTTAGGGTTAGGGTTAGGGTTAGGGTTTTGTTAGGGTTAGGGTTAGGGTTAGGGTTAGATTAGGGTTAGGGTTAAGGTTAGGGTTAGGGTTAGGGTTAGGGTTAGGGTTAGGGTTAGGGTTAGTGTTAGGAATAGGGTTAGGGTTAGGGTTAGGGTTAGGGTTACGTTAGGGTTAGGTTTACGGTAAGGGTTAGGGTTAGGTTTAGCTTTAGTGTTCGGTTCGGGTTAGGGTTAGGGTTAGGATTAGGGTTTGAGCGTTAGGTTTAGATCCGCGGGCAGCCGTTAGGGTTAGGGTTAGGTTTAGGGTTGGGTTAGTGTTAGGGTTAGTTTAGGGTTAGGTTTAGTTTCTGACTACAGTAACTTGATCATCCAATAAAAATCATCCTTATTGTCTTTAGCAAAGCAATGGCTTCTATATCATAAATTAATTGTACATGCCCTTGGAAAAAGCCAAGGCAATACCTCCCTTGCTTGGAGCTGTATCCAAATGCAGTAATGTATACATTCTTTAGCAGCAGCTATTATTAGAGACAGGGAGAAGGAGGAACTTTGCCCACTGAAATTCGAAAATTTATTTGGGATAATGCTTCAGAATTTGAAAAAGATTTTCAAGCATGGTGGCAATTAGTCAACTTTACCTTTTATGCAGAAAATGATCAAATTGTGTCCTTTATACTTACTATAAGTAATGCCACCGTATACAATGTATAGCCAATCATTGCATTAGGACTCAATCATAATGGAACTATACTTTATACTGAAGGGCATAAAGTATGGGCCCATCAAAAGGGAGGAAAGTGGCAAACAATTGATGTAAATGCATGCATTGTGCGTGAACAAAAAAGTTCCATCTGTGAAAGTAACACGCTGGAATCCCAAGACATTTGTCTTGACACTGAGCAAAATATTTGCCACGTTGAGATACATCCTAATGAAACCCTTGATACTGTACTTGTATATATTGGGAAAGGTTGTGTTTGCATGAGAAGTCATTGTGATTCTATAGTCGTAGATAATGCTGTGGTAGATACCAGTAATCACTTTAATGTTTGTGTTTGCAATTTTATCAAAATCTCAACCATATCACACTATCAGGTAGACCTGCGCAACAGGTATAAGGCCCTGGAGGCCGAAAGGCAATCGATGGATGGAAAAGGCTATAATCCCTCTCCACCAGAGATATTGGCAGGGTTGGAAAAGCCAACCCCCCCGTATAGTGACCACAGGCAGCAGGAAGAAAAGGTGAGTTTTAGTTGTGGGTGATTTATCAATCAGCGGAACAGAGGGTCCAATATGTAGAAGGGACCCTCCTCTAAGGGAAATCTGCTGCCTTCCTAGGGCCTGGGTTAGGACATCACAAGGAGGCTTCCCAGCTTGGTTCAACCGTCAGACTATTACCGATTGCTCGTCCTATATCTGGGAGGAGAAGGAGTGGCAACGCATAGCCTGTGAGCAATCAAAAGGGACTTCAAGGATTTGTCAATTTGTCAAAACTCAACGAAACGCAACGGAAACCACAAAACACGTCAAGAACACCCCAAAAGCGAACCGAATCAGAAGAAAAAATGTGATTTAACAACCCAAAAAACCCTTAAACCTACCTGATGTTCTCCTAAATGTACAATCCACTCCCAATCACCAGAAAACCCAATGGAAACCCAAAAAAAACAAACGGAGACCTCAAAACACGTCAAAAACACCCCAAAAAAGAATGGGATAACCCCCCAAAACGAAAGAAAACCCCCAAAAAATAGATCCACCCCAAAAACAGCCTAAACCTACCTGAAGTTCTCCAAAACCAACAATTTACACTTTTCCACCACCATGACAACAGAAAACCCAACGAAACCCAACAGAGACCCCAAAACATGTCAAAAACACCCCAAAAAAGAACGGGATCACCCCCAAAACTGGAAGAAAATTCCCCCCCCAAAACTTTACAATTTTCACCATGATGACCAACATAAACCAAAGGAAAACCCAAAAGGAGACACCAAAACACGTCAAAAACACCCCAAAAAAGAAAGGGATCACCCATAAACTGGAAGAAAATCCCCAAAAAGCACAGATCCAATCCCAAAACCAGCCTAAACCTACCTCATCTTCTCCAAATCCCAAAGTCCACTCCCAACCACCATAAAACCCATTAGGAACTCAACAAAACGCAACAGAAACCCCAAAACACCTCAAAAACACCCCAAAAGCAAACCGGATCAGAAGAAAATACGTGATTTAACCCCAAGAAAACCCTTAAACCTACCTGATCTTCTCCAAATCCCAAAATCCACTCCCACCCACCATAAAACCCATTAGGAACTCAACGAAACCCAACGGAAACCCCAAAACACGTCAAAAACACCCCAAAAAAGAACTGGATCAGAAGAAAAAAAAAACAAAACTATGCATTTCCCTCCCAAATCACCCTAAACTCACCTGATCTTCTTCAAAACCCACAATCCACTCCCATTTAGCTTAACGACCAACGAGAACCCAACAAAACCCAACGGAGACCCCAAAAACGTCAAAAACATCCCAAAAAAGAACTGGTTCAACCCCAACAACGAAAGAAAACCCCAAAAGCCATAGATCCACACCAAAAATCCCCCTAAACCAACCTGAAGTTCTCCAAAACCCACAATTTACACTTTTCCACATTGATGACCATGGAAAACCCAACGAAACCCAACGGAGACCACAAAACACGTCAAAAAAAAAAAAAAAAAAAAAAAAAAAAAGAAAGGGATCACCCCCAAAATTGGAAGAAAATCCTTCAAAATCATAGATCCACCCCAAAACCACCCTAAACCTACCTGATGATCTCCAAAACCCACAATTTACAATTTTCCAACATGATGACCATGGAAAACCCAACGAAAGCCAACGGAGACCCCAAAAGAAGTCAAAAACACCCAAAACAAAAACGGGATAAACCCTAAAAACGAAAGAAAACCCCAAAAGCCATAGATCCACACCAAAAGTCCCCCTAAACCTACCTGATGTTCTCCAAAACCCACAATTTACAATTTTTCACCAGGATGACCAACATGAACCAAACGAAAACCCAAAACGAGACACCAAAACACGTCAAAAACACCCCAAAAATAAAGGGATCACCCATAAACTGGAAGAAAATCCCCAAAAAGCACGGATCCAATCCCAAAACCACCCTAAACCTACCTGATGTTCTCCAAAACCCACAATTTACCATTTTCCACCACGATGACCAACGAGTACACAACAAAACCCAACGGAGACCCCCAAACACCTCAAAAATTTCCCAAAAAAGAACGGGACCACCCCAAGAAACAGAAGAAAACACCAACAAACATGACTCTGCCCCAAAAGTCCCCCTAAACCTACCTGATGTTCTCCAAAACCCACAATTTACCCTTTTTCACCATGATGACCAACAAGAACCCAACTAAAACCCAACGGAGACCCCAAAACACGTCATAAACACCCCAAAAAAGAACAGGATCACCCAAAAAAAAACAGAAGAAAAGACCAAATACCATGAATCCACCCCAAAATTCCCCTAAACCTACCTGAAGTTCTCCAAAACCCACAATTTACAATTTTCCACCACCATGACCACGGAAAACCCAAGGAATACCAACGGAGACCCCAAAACACGTCAAAAAACACCCCAAAAAAGAACGGGATCACCCCCAAAAACGAAAGAAAATCCCCCAAAACCATAGATCCAATCCCAAAACCAACCTAAACCTACCTGATGTTCTCCAAAACCAACAATTTACCCTTTTCCACCATGATGACCATGGAAAACGCA
Source organism: Aythya marila (assembly GCF_965140915.1). Classification (NCBI taxonomy): domain Eukaryota; kingdom Metazoa; phylum Chordata; class Aves; order Anseriformes; family Anatidae; genus Aythya; species Aythya marila. The sequence goes on from NW_028137647.1 coordinate 91,979, forward strand.
ACGAAACCCAATGGAGACCCCAAAACACGTCAAAAACACCCCCAAAATGAATTGGATCACCCCCCCCCCCAAAAAAAAAAAAAACAGAAGAAAACCCCATATATCATGAATCCACCCCAAAAGTCCCCCTAAACCTACCTGATGTTCTCCAAAACGCACAATTTACACTTTTCCACCATGATGACCACAGAAAACCCAACGGAAACCCCAAAACACGTCAAAAACACCCCAAACAAGAACAGGATCACCCCCAAAACCAAAGAAAACCCCAAGAAGCACGGATCCAATCCCAAAACCACTCTAAACGTACCTGATGTTCTCCAAATCCAAATGTCCACTCCCAACCACCATAAAACCCATTAGGAACTCAACGAAACCCAACGGAAACCCCAAAACACGTCAAAAACACCCCAAAAAAGAACTGGATCAGAAGAAAAAACACCAAAAACTATGAATTTCCCTGCAAAACCACCCTAAACTCACCTGATCTTCTTCAAAACCCACAATCCACTCCCATTTCCCTTAAGGACCAACGAGAATCCAACTAAAACCCAACAGAGACCCTAAAACAAGTCAAAAACACCCCAAACAAGAACAGGATAACCCCTAAAAAAGAAAGAAAACCCCCAAAAAAACATAGATCCACCCCAAAAACACACTAAACCTACCTGATGTTCTCCAAATCCCAAAGTCCACTCCCAACAAACTTAAAACACATTAGGAAATCAACAAAACGCAACGGAAACCCCAAAACACGTCAAAAACACCACAGAAAAAAGCGGGATCACCCCCAAAACCGAAAGAAAACCCTAAAAGCCGTTGATCCACCCCAAAAGTCCCCCTAAACCTACCTGATGTTCTCCAATACCCACAATTTACACGTTTTCACCATGATGAACAACAAGAACCCAACAAAAACCAACGGAAACCCCAAAACACGTCAAAAACACCCCAAAAAATAACTGAATCAGAAGAAAAAAACACCAAAAACTATGAATTTCCCCGCAAAACCACCCTAAACTCACCTGATCTTCTTCAAAACCCACAATCCACTCCCATTTCCCTTAAGGACCAACGAGAATCCAACTAAAACCCAACGGAGACCCCAAAACAAGTCAAAAACACCCCAAACAAGAACGGAATCACCCCCAAAACTGGAAGAAAATCCCCAAAAAACATAGATCCACCCCAAAACGACACTAAACCTACCTGATGTTCTCCAAAACACGCAAGTTAAACTTTTCCAACATGATGAAAAACAAGAACCCAACAAAACCCAACAGAGACCCCAAAACATGTCAAAAACACCCCAAAAAAGAACGGGATCACCCCCAAAACTGGAAGAAAATTCCCCCCCAAAAAATTTACAATTTTCACCATGATGACCAACATGAACCAAACGAAAACCCAAAATGAGACACCAAAACACGTCAAAAACACCCCAAAAAAGAAAGGGATCACCCATAAACTGGAAGAAAATCCCCAAAAAGCACAGATCCAATCCCAAAACCAGCCTAAACCTACCTGATGTTCTCCAAAACCCACAAATTTACCCTTTTACACCATGATGACCATGGAAAACCCAACGAAACCCAAGGGAGACAAAAAACATGTCAAAAAAAAAAAAAAAAAAAAAAAAAAAAAAAAAAAAAAAAGGATCTCCCCAAAAAACAGAAGAAAAACCCAAATGCCATAGATCCACCCCAAAAGTCCCCCTAAGCCTACCTGATGTTCTCCAAAACCCACAATTTACCCTTTTTCACAATGATGACCAACAAGAACCCAACAAAACCCAACGGACAACCCCAAAACACGTCATAAACACCCCAAAAAAGAACAAGATCACCCCAAAAAAACAGAAGAAAACCCCAAATACCATGAATCCACCCCAAAAGTCCCCCTAAACCTACCTGATGTTCTCCAAAACCCACAATTTACCCTTTTCCACCAAGATGCCAACAGAAAACCCAACAAAACCCAACAGAGACATCAAAACATGTCAAAAACACCCCAAAAAAGAACGGGATAACCCCCAAAACTGGAAGAAAATCCCCAAAAAGCATGGATCCAATCCCAAAACCACCCTAAACCTACCTGATCTTCTCCAAATCCCAAAGTCCACTCCCAACCACCATAAAACCCATTAGGAACTCAACAAAACGCAACAGAAACCCCAAAACACCTCAAAAACACCCCAAAAGCAAACCGGATCAGAAGAAAATACGTGATTTAACCCCAAGAAAACCCTTAAACCTACCTGATCTTCTCCAAATCCCAAAATCCACTCCCACCCACCATAAAACCCATTAGGAACTCAACGAAACCCAACGGAAACCCCAAAACACGTCAAAAACACCCCAAAAAAGAACTGGATCAGAAGAAAAAACACCAAAAACTATGAATTTCCCCGCAAAACCACCCTAAACTCACCTGATCTTCTTCAAAACCCACAATCCACTCCCATTTCCCTTAAGGACCAACGAGAATCCAACTAAAACCCAACGGAGACCCCAAAACAAGTCAAAAACACCCCAAACAAGAACAGGATAACCCCTAAAAAAGAAAGAAAACCCCGAAAAAAACATAGATCCACCCCAAAAACACACTAAACCTACCTGATGTTCTCCAAATCCCAAAGTCCACTCCCAACAAACTTAAAACACATTAGGAAATCAACAAAACGCAACGGAAACCCCAAAACACGTCAAAAACACCACAGAAAAAAGCGGGATCACCCCCAAAACCGAAAGAAAACCCTAAAAGCCGTGGATCCACCCCAAATGTCCCCCTAAACCTACCTGATGTTCTCCAAAACCCACAATTTACACTTTTCCAACATGATGACCACGGAAAACCCAACGAAACCCAACGGAGAACCCAAAACACGTCAAAAACACCCCAAAAAAGAACGGGATAACCCCAAAAACAGAAGAAAACGCTAAAAAAAAAACAGAAGAATTCCCCCAAAACCATAGATACACCACCCAAAAAAACTTAAAAACACCTGATATTCTCCAAAACCCACAATTTACACTTTTCCAACATGATGACCAACAAGAACCCAACAAAACCTAACGGAGACCCAAAAACACATCATAAACACCCCAAAAAAGAATGGGATCACCCAAAAAAAAACAGAAAAAAAAAACAAATACCATGAATCCACCCCAAAAGTCCCCCTAAACCTACCTGATGTTCTCCAAAACCCACAATTTACACTTTTCCAACATGATGACCAACAAGAACCCAACAAAACCTAACGGAGAACCCAAAACACGTCAAAAACACGCCGAAACAACTGGATCACTAGAAAAAAACAGAAGAAAACCCTAAAAACCTTGAATCTGCCCCAAGAGTCCTCATAAACCTAGCTGATGTTCTCCAAAACCCACAATTTACACATTTCCACCATGATGACCACGGAAAACCCAAGGAAACCCAACGGTTTTAAGAAAATTAAGCAAAAGAATTTTCATAGTGTCTAGGCAAGCATTATGCAGCTCCTTACTTCAGCAGGGAGCTTTCGCAACTCCCGCTCCTCAAACAGAACTCCTTGTTTTTATAATACAAAAGACAATGAGCAAACATTTATGGTGTATTACCCTAAGTTTTTGGGTTAGGGTTTTTTGCGTCTTAATGTTTTGGGGTTAGGGTTTGGAGCGCCCTAAGTTTTCGGGCTAGGGCTTTGAGCATTCCTAACGTTTTGGGTTGGGTTTGGGTTTTGAGCATCCTAAGATTTTGGGTTGGGGGTTTTAGGCATAGGTCTTCAGGGGTTTAGTGTGGTAAATAGTTTGGGTTAGGTCTGTAGGGGTTTCGAGGTTTTTTGGATGTTAGGGCTTGAGGCTTTTTTTGTAAGGGCGGTGAGGGTTCCAGTGAGTGCTGGTAAATGCAGTTCTGGAGCACTCGGCCTGTGATTGGCCATGCTGGCTGTGCGGGGAATGCTGGTAGGTGTAGTTTTCCGGCACTGGGAGACCATGTTGTGTGCCCAGAGCATGCCGGGAGATGTAGTTCTCGGGACTCCGGACTTCCGGGAGGCCATGTTGCGCACCCAGAGTATGCCGGGAAATGTAGTTTTCGGATTCGGGACTTCCGGGAGGCCATGTTGAATGCCCAGAGCATACCGGGAGATGTAGTTCTCGGGAACTAGGGTTAGGGGCTAGGGCTGGGGCTAGAGTTAGGGTTTCGGGTGAGGGTTGGGGTTGGGGGTTATTGTTAGGGTTAGTGGTTTAGGGTTAGGCTTAGAAGGGCCTAGGTTAGGGATAGGTTAGGGGTAGGTTTAGAGGGTTAGGGTAAGGGTTAGGGGTTAGGGGTTGGGACTGTGGTTAGGCTTAGGGTAAGGGTTAGGGTGAGGGTATTAGGGTTAGGGTTTGGGTTCAGATTAGGGTAAGGGTTAGGGCAAAGGTAAGTGTTAGGGTAAGGCTTAGGGTGAGGATAAGGTTTAGGGAAAGGGTTAGGTTTAGGGTAAGGGTTGGGGTAAGGGTTAGGGTAAGGGTAAGGATTAGGGTTAGGTTTAGGGTAAGAATAAGGGTAAGCTAATGGTTAGGATAAGGGTAAGGGTTAGGGTAAAGGTTTTCATTTGTTAAAGCTGAAACGCAGTATGCAATCTGGGACGTCACAGCCAGAGCTGCCTATGGCAAGGTGAGAGAGGAAAAGATGGAGCAGATGTTCTACTCCTAGTTTTTTCTTTATACGTAAATAAAAGTTTGAGCTAATTCCAGTTGGAAGAGTTCCAATTACTTGCTTGGTCATAATGTCTTTTAATATTGAAAGCTGCAGCAAAAGCATGGGGATTTTTGCTTCTAGAAACACCCTAGTTCTCTTGTCTGCACTATGCATGCTTTTGAGCTAAAACTGATTAAAAAATAAAAAGAAAAATCACACTCACACAAAAAAAAAAAAAAAAAAAAAAAAAAACACCACAGCTGCTGCTGCTGCTCTCTTCCTACTTCCTTGTGCTTTGCCCCTACCCTTCCCAGGTGATTGGATTTGGGTGCTAGTCGGGGCCAAATGGTATGTGAGTCCCAGGCATCCCCTCAGAGAGCTCATTCTGCTTGGGCTGCTCTTTGGGGTGTTTGTTTTTCCTTCGGTCAGTTGCAGGCTTCTTCAGGTGGATGAGAGTTTATGGACTGATGCGTTTCCAAGTAGCGAGGGGTACGCACATCTTTTTGAGGTAACAGTTGGTAGGATCTGTTAGAATAAACTAATGTAGTATTGATGCCTTTATTGCATGCAGTTCTTTTTCAGGTGAGTAACTGTTGCGAGTAACTGAAGTCAATGTTACTTGGTGTGTTTGCTATGCAGTGCCTGTGCGGACTATTGCACGAGACACAGCTTTCTGACATCTGGCCCAGCAACTACTAAATAAGGGGAGGGGAGAAGCTGAAGAACGACCAAAGGACAAAGCCTGGGAGGAAGACTACGAGCCTTCAGTACGAGAGGCCCCCAGAGGGACCACCGGAGACTGATAACGCATGCACCAGTGGGAGGGTTTGGATTCTGGGAACTAATTAGAATAACCCTGCCTTTTGTAGAAGTAGTAATGAATATGTATTAGCCTAGCAGCATAAAAACCAGCCGCCTGATGTAACTTGTGTGCGTCTTGGTGGAGCAGAGACTCCTGGCGCACCCAGCGCTGCTTGCTTACCTCTATTCCTTTAATAAATCATAAACATTAATTGTAAGCCTATTTGGGACTCGGTCATTTATTACAAGTGGGCCCTCCCGATGGGTGGAAGCTGTCGGGATAGCTCGGGATGCTGAGGCGTGGTGCTGCAAGGAGGTTGTTGGTCGGTGGCGCCCTGGGGCAGGCCGAATTGGGAGGGGGCGAGGCGGCGGGTGGTCGGTGGCTTCTGTGGAAAAGGCGCTTGTATGGGGGGGCTGCGCATTCAGAGGAACCTTGACAGGCTGCAGATAGGGGCAGGCAGGAACCTTTTGAAGTTCAGGAGAGGGAAATGCCAAGCCCTACCCCTAGGGAGAAACACCTCTGTTTACCAGCACTGGCTAGCTCGATACTGAATAAGCATTTCTGCATGGAAGGGGTGCTTTGCTATTAGAACAGGCTGCCCGGGGAAGTGGTAAGAGACCCGATCCTTAAAAGTATTGAAGAGACATGTGGACATAGCCCGGGAGTCCGGCCTCCGGCAGGGCGGGAGCTGGCTCTTCCGAGCCCCTGTGCTCCGGTCTTGTGCGACGCGTTTGCAAGCAGCACCGGGTGCCGGGTCCGACATCGGACGGTTCGGGGACGGCGATTCCGGGGCCGTCGGCTAGCGGGGGCCGGCTATGTCGTGTCCCGGGGATCCGACTTCAGGGGGCGTGGGGGCCGGCCGTGCAGTGAAGCGGGGGGCTGGCGTCCGCCGGCTTCCCAGAGAGCGGGCTTTCGGTCCCGTGCGGTTCGGTGGCCGGCCGTCCCGAAACCCTGGGCACCGGTCCATTGCTAGACTCAGCGGGCTCCGGGGCCGAACTCGGCTTCTCGGGGCCGGCGGTCGCGGTGTCCAGGTGTCCCGTCTCGGGCGGCGCGGGGCCGGCTGTCCCTAGCAGCTGGGTTCCCAAGAGCTTCTGGGCTCCCAAGCGTCGCCCAAGACCGGATCCCAGAGAATCGGGACGGCCGGCCACACCGCTGCGACTAGCACAAGCGTCTCCCGACAACGGAGCCCAGGAGCTTGCGAGGGTCAGATTCCGCGCCCCGGGATAGAGAAACGGGGAGCGCGGGTCGGCCGGCCGCAGCTTCGCACGGGACCGAACCCCCTGTCTCCGGCACGGCCAGACCCCGAGCCGGCAGACAGCAGCCTCCCGCTTCACGGCACGGTCGACCCCCAACCCGCCCGAGTTCTGATCGCCGGGACACGGGACAGCCGGCCGCGCCGCCCGAGGCCGGACACCTGGAGCCCGGGACCGCCGTCCCTGACAAAGCCAAAGTCGGACCCGGACCCCGCTGCGGCTAGCACACGCGTCGCCCAGGACCGCAGCCTAGGACCTCGGGACGGTCGCATCCCGCGCCTCCGGCAGGAGCTACCCGGGAGGGCAGGACGGCCTGCCGCAGCTCCGCAAGAGACCGAACCTGCTGGATTCCGGGACGGCCAGAGCCCGAGCCGGTGGGCAGCAGCCTCCCGCTTCACGGCTCGGCAGGCACCTACGTCGCCCGACCCACGGGACAGCCGGCACCCGCGCCGCCGGAGGCCGGACACACGGGCCTCGGGATCGCCGTCCCCGAACCGCACGAAGTCACACACGGTCTCCGGCGAGTCCAGCACACGCATCGCAAAGACCGGAGCCCAGATTATAGGAGCAGCCAGCCCCGCGCCGCTCGAGGTCGGACCGGGAACCCGGTGCGCTTGGCACATGCGTCGCCAAAGACCGGAGCCCTGGGAAGCGTGATGGCCGGACCCCACGCAGCCCGAGTTCGGACCCACGGGACATGGGACAGCCGGCACCCGTGCCGACGGAGGCCGGTCACGCGGGCCCCGGGACCACCGTCCCCGAGCCTCCCGAGGTCGGACCCGGACCCCGTGTGTTGGGGCTGTCTGAGCTGGAGTCACCTTTTCCCTGCAGCAGCCCGCACAGTGCTGTACTCTGCACTCGTAGCTGGAACAGCACTGATATCACTCCAGTGTTGTGTCTGCGTAGTGCTGGCACAGCATCAGGACTCCTTCCAAGCCCCCAAGAGCCAGCAGGCTAGGGGTGGGCAAGTTATGGGGAGGGGACGTTGTCGGGCCAGCTGACCTAAAGCAACCAAAGCACGGCTTTCAGCCCCCCTGTTGTTAACTAACCAAGTGGCCTCTGGTAGGTTTATATCCTAATGTTTCCATGTTGCAGCACCCAACGCTCGCAGCACAGTTTTTAACAGTCCATTGTACCTCTCAATCTTCCCAGAGGCTTGTGGGATCCCAGCTGCTTGGCTTCGTTGCCTTCTAGCTGTTGGATATTGGCCCCACTATCCCAGCGTCGAAGCAGCCAAGTGAGGATGTGCTCACCTGGACGGCGACTGAAGGCTTTTCGTATTTCTCGCAGCTCACTCAAGGATAGAGACCGAGTAGTTTCTGATTCATCTATGATTTCAGTCTCTTCTTCGCGATGTTGCCGTGATAACGCTGCTTTAGAGCCGCTTGCCTTTTCCTCTTCTCCCTCATCCATAGGAGGCGCTCCTTCCCTTACTAAACGACCTGATCTCCGTTTCCACTGTTGTCTTTACTACGGGGGCGACTGATACCAAAGATGGTCGGTCCTCTGGGGTGGTCACAGTGTGTGCTGTCTCATCATCAAATTCAAGAACCTCCCTATCCCCTTGAGGGTGCTGGGCAATGTTAATTGACATCTGATAGGCGTAAGCCAGACCCCAGCAGAGTGCAGCCAGCTAGTGGAGTTCTCTAGTATTGCCAGGGTCAGGGCATACATCTTTCAAACATTCTACCAACTTTCTTGGATTTTGTACTTGTTCAGGGGTGAAATTTAGAACCATTGGAGGAGAAAACCGTGATAGGTACCTGCCCAAATCCCCCCACACACCTTGCCACCCACAACTTTGTCTGGGGACAGGTCCTTGGATAATATTCTTAATAAACTGCTTTGCCTTGGGGAAGAAGACAAACACTACACCTAGTATATGAGGATAATATCTCACCAGGGGTATCCAAGATACTGAAAGGCTGCTGTAATTAGCCCACAGGGAGAAAAGTAGAAGGCACCACACCCGATATTATTCACTGATTGACTGCTGGGGGCAAAAAAGAAAGCACTGTAATTCTTAATATTTTCAATAAGATAATCTCCAGGAGACCAGGAGGATAACAATGCCGGGCTTGAATACCAAACCAAACTGAAGGCCAGTATGTTACAGCACAACATGATAAAAAAACAAGCACAGACTTCAACGTTTTCTCCGACCGGATGTAAAGGAAAAAAGAAAACAGAGAGTGGGCTACATACAACATATCCACACAGAAAAGTATTACCAGAAAACCGAGCATTATGACAACCAATATGTTAGTTGTAAATACGTCAATCAATACTATTGTTATCTCAACCCTCGAGCGCCACAACCCTTTTGGAGCCCAACCCTCGTTGGGCGCCAAATAGGACTGTGGTGGTTTTACTCAGGTAGGCAGCCGAGCTCCACCACAACCGCTCTCTCACTCCCCCTCTCCACAAAGAGGAAGGAGGAGAAAATACAACACAGAGAACTCGAGGTTTGAAATAAGAAAGGTATAATTAAAGGGAAAGGGAATGGGGAGAAAAAGAAACAAAAGAAACAATAAGTCTGCATGGAAGCACCGAGAGAGAAAAAAATTATTCTCTACTTCCCATCAGCGAGCGGTGTTCGGCCACGTCCTGGGAAGCAGGGCCTCAAACGCGTAGTGGATGTTCAGGAGGAACAGCCCCCTACCCCACGAGAGCCCCCCCTTTTATTGCTGAGTGTGACATCGGGTGTTACAGAATATCCATTTGGTTCGTTTAGGTCAGCTGGCCCGACAACGTCCCCTCCCCATAACTTGCCCACCCCTAGCCTGCTGGCTCTTGGGGGCTTGGAAGGAGTCCTGATGCTGTGCCAGCACTACGCAGACACAACACTGGAGTGATATCAGTGCTGTTCCAGCTACGAGTGCAGAGTACAGCACTGTGCGGGCTGCTGCAGGGAAAAGGTGACTCCAGCTCAGACAGCCCCAACACACGGGGTCCGGGTCCGACCTCGGGAGGCTCGGGGACGGTGGTCCCGGGGCCCGCGTGACCGGCCTCCGTCGGCACGGGTGCCGGCTGTCCCATGTCCCGTGGGTCCGAACTCGGGCTGCGTGGGGTCCGGCCATCACGCTTCCCAGGGCTCCGGTCTTTGGCGACGCATGTGCCAAGCGCACCGGGTTCCCGGTCAGACCTCGGGCGGCGCGGGGCTGGCTGATCCTATAATCTGGGCTCCGGTCTTTGCGATGCGTGTGCTGGACGCACCGGAGACCGTGTGTGACTTCGTGCGGTTCGGGGACGGCGATCCCGAGGCCCGTGTGTCCGGCCTCCGGCGGCGCGGGTGCCGGCTGTCCCGTGGGTCCGAAGTCGGGCGACGTAGGTACCTGCCGAGCCGTGAAGCGGGAGGCTGCTGCCCACCGGCTCGGGCTCTGGCCGTCCCGGAATCCAGCAGGTTCGGTCTCTTGCGGAGCTGCGGCAGGCCGTCCTGCCCTCCCGGGTAGCTCCTGCCGGAGGCGCGGGATGCGACCGTCCCGAGGTCCTAGGCTGCGGTCCTGGGCGACGCGTGTGCTAGCCGCAGCGGGGTCCGGGTCCGACTTTGGCTTTGTCAGGGACGGCGGTCCCGGGCTCCAGGTGTCCGGCCTCGGGCGGCGCGGCCGGCTGTCCCGTGTCCCGGCGATCAGAACTCGGGCGGGTTGGGGGTCGACCGTGCCGTGAAGCGGGAGGCTGCTGTCTGCCGGCTCGGGGTCTGGCCGTGCCGGAGACAGGGGGTTCGGTCCCGTGCGAAGCTGCGGCCGGCCGACCCGCGCTCCCCGTTTCTCTATCCCGGGGCGCGGAATCTGACCCTCGCAAGCTCCTGGGCTCCGTTGTCGGGAGACGCTTGTGCTAGTCGCAGCGGTGTGGCCGGCCGTCCCGATTCTCTGGGATCCGGTCTTGGGCGACGCTTGGGAGCCCAGAAGCTCTTGGGAACCCAGCTGCTAGGGACAGCCGGCCCCGCGCCGCCCGAGGCGGGACACCTGGACACCGCGACCGCCGGCCCCGAGAAGCCGAGTTCGGCCCCGGAGCCCGCTGAGTCTAGCAATGGACCGGTGCCCAGGGTTTCGGGACGGCCGGCCACCGAACCGCACGGGACCGAAAGCCCGCTCTCTGGGAAGCCGGCGGACGCCAGCCCCCCGTTTCACTGCACGGCCGGCCCCCACGCCCCCTGAAGTCGGATCCCCGGGACACGACATAGCCGGCCCCCGCTAGCCGACGGCCCCGGAATCGCCGTCCCCGAACCGTCCGATGTCGGACCCGGCACCCGGTGCTGCTTGCAAACGCGTCGCACAAGACCGGAGCACAGGGGCTCGGAAGAGCCAGCTCCCGCCCTGCCGGAGGCCGGACTCCCGGGCTATGTCCACATGTCTCTTCAATACTTTTAAGGATCGGGTCTCTTACCACTTCCCCGGGCAGCCTGTTCTAATAGCAAAGCACCCCTTCCATGAAGAAATGCTTATTCAGTATCGAGCTAGCCAGTGCTGGTAAACAGAGGTGTTTCTCCCTAGGGGTAGGGCTTGGCATTTCCCTCTCCTGAACTTCAAAAGGTTCCTGCCTGCCCCTATCTGCAGCCTGTCAAGGTTCCTCTGAATGCGCAGCCCCCCCATACAAGCGCCTTTTCCACAGAAGCCACCGACCACCCGCCGCCTCGCCCCCTCCCAATTCGGCCTGCCCCAGGGCGCCACCGACCAACAACCTCCTTGCAGCACCACGCCTCAGCATCCCGAGCTATCCCGACAGCTTCCACCCATCGGGAGGGCCCACTTGTAATAAATGACTGGGTCCCAAATAGGATTGCAATTAATGTTTATGATTTATTAAAGGAATAGAGGTAAGCAAGCAGCGCTGGGTGCGCCAGGAGTCTCTGCTCCACCAAGACGCACACAAGTTACATCAGGCGGCTGGTTTTTATGCTGCTAGGCTAATACATATTCATTACTACTTCTACAAAAGGCAGGGTTATTCTAATTAGTTCCCAGAATCCAAACCCTTCCACTGGTGCATGCGTTATCAGTCTCCGGTGGTCCCTCTGGGGGCCGCTCGTACTGAAGGCTCGTAGTCTTCCTCCCAGGCTTTGTCCTTTGGTTGTTCTTCAGCTTCTCCCCTCCCCTTATTTAGTAGTTGCTGGGCCAGATGTCAGAAAGCTGTGTCTCGTGCAATAGTCCGCACAGGCACTGCATAGCAAACACACCAAGTAACATTGACTTCAGTTACTCGCAACAGTTACTCACCTGAAAAAGAACTGCATGCAATAAAGGCATCAATACTACATTAGTTTATTCTAACAGATCCTACCAACTGTTACCTCAAAAAGATGTGCGTACCCCTCGCTACTTGGAAACGCATCAGTCCATAAACTCTCATCCACCTGAAGAAGCCTGCAACTGACCGAAGGAAAAACAAACACCCCAAAGAGCAGCCCAAGCAGAATGAGCTCTCTGAGGGGATGCCTGGGACTCACATACCATTTGGCCCCGACTAGCACCCAAATCCAATCACCTGGGAAGGGTAGGGGCAAAGCACAAGGAAGTAGGAAGAGAGCAGCAGCAGCAGCTGTGGTGTTTTTTTTTTTTTTTTTTTTTTTTTTGTGTGAGTGTGATTTTTCTTTTTATTTTTTAATCAGTTTTAGCTCAAAAGCATGCATAGTGCAGACAAGAGAACTAGGGTGTTTCTAGAAGCAAAAATCCCCATGCTTTTGCTGCAGCTTTCAATATTAAAAGACATTATGACCAAGCAAGTAATTGGAACTCTTCCAACTGGAATTAGCTCAAACTTTTATTTACGTATAAAGAAAAAACTAGGAGTAGAACATCTGCTCCATCTTTTCCTCTCTCACCTTGCCATAGGCAGCTCTGGCTGTGACGTCCCAGATTGCATACTGCGTTTCAGCTTTAACAAATGAAAACCTTTACCCTAACCCTTACCCTTATCCTAACCATTAGCTTACCCTTATTCTTACCCTAAACCTAACCCTAATCCTTACCCTTACCCTAACCCTTACCCCAACCCTTACCCTAAACCTAACCCTTTCCCTAAACCTTATCCTCACCCTAAGCCTTACCCTAACACTTACCTTTGCCCTAACCCTTACCCTAATCTGAACCCAAACCCTAACCCTAATACCCTCACCCTAACCCTTACCCTAAGCCTAACCACAGTCCCAACCCCTAACCCCTAACCCTTACCCTAACCCTCTAAACCCCCTAACCTATCCCTAACCATAACCTTCTAAGCCTAACCCTAAACCACTAACCCTAACAATAACCCTCAACCCCAACCCTCACCCGAAACCCTAACTCTAGCCCCTGCCCTAGCCCCTAACCCTAGTTCCCGAGAACTACATCTCCCGGTATGCTCTGGGCATTCAACATGGCCTCCCGGAAGTCCCGAATCCGAAAACTACATTTCCCGGCATACTCTGGGTGCGCAACATGGCCTCCCGGAAGTCCGGAGTCCCGAGAACTACATCTCCCGGCATGCTCTGGGCACACAACATGGTCTCCCAGTGCCGGAAAACTACACCTACCAGCATTCCCCGCACAGCCAGCATGGCCAATCACAGGCCGAGTGCTCCAGAACTGCATTTACCAGCACTCACTGGAACCCTCACCGCCCTTACAAAAAAAGCCTCAAGCCCTAACATCCAAAAAACCTCGAAACCCCTACAGACCTAACCCAAACTATTTACCACACTAAACCCCTGAAGACCTATGCCTAAAACCCCCAACCCAAAATCTTAGGATGCTCAAAACCCAAACCCAACCCAAAACGTTAGGAATGCTCAAAGCCCTAGCCCAAAAACTTAGGGCGCTCCAAACCCTAACCCCAAAACATTAAGACGCAAAAAACCCTAACCCAAAAACTTAGGGTAATACACCATAAATGTTTGCTCATTGTCTTTTGTATTATAAAAACAAGGAGTTCTGTTTGAGGAGCGGGAGTTGCGAAAGCTCCCTGCTGAAGTAAGGAGCTGCATAATGCTTGCCTAGACACTATGAAAATTCTTTTGCTTAATTTTCTTAAAACCGTTGGGTTTCGTTGGGTTTTCCGTGGTCATCATGGTGGAAAAGTGTAAATTGTGGGTTTTGGAGAACATCAGCTAGGTTTATGAGGACTTTTGGGGCAGATTCAAGGTTTTTAGGGTTTTCTTCTGTTTTTTTTCTAGTGATCCAGTTGTTTTTCGGCGTGTTTTTGACGTGTTTTGGGTTCTCCGTTAGGTTTCGTTGGGTTTTCCGTGGTCATCATGGTGGAAAATTGTGGGTAAATTGTGGGTTTTGGAGAACATCAGGTAGGTTTAGGGGGACTTTTGGGGTGGATTCATGGTATTTGTTTTTTTTTCTGTTTTTTTTTGGGTGATCCCGTTCTTTTTTGGGGTGTTTATGATGTGTTTTTGGGTCTCCGTTAGGTTTTGTTGGGTTCTTGTTGGTCATCGTGTTGGAAAAGTGTAAATTGTGGTTTTTGGAGAATATCAGGTGTTTTTAATTTTTTTTGGGTGGTGTATCTATGGTTTTGGGGGAATTCTTCTGTTTTTTTTTAGCGTTTTCTTCTGTTTTTGGGGTGGTCCCGTTCTTTTTTGGGGTGTTTTTGACGTGTTTTGGGTTCTCCGTTGGGTTTCGTTGGGTTTTCCGTGGTCATCATGTTGGAAAAGTGTAAATTGTGGGTTTTGGAGAACATCAGGTAGGCTTAGGGGGACTTTTGGGGTGGATCTATGGCATTTGGGTTTTTCTACTGTTTTTTGGGGAGATCCTGTTCTTTTTTTTTTTTTTTTTTTTTTTTTTTTTTGACATGTTTTTTGTCTCCATTGGGTTTCGTTGGGTTTTCCATGGTCATCATGGTGGAAAAGGGTAAATTTGTGGGTTTTGGAGAACATCAGGTAGGTTTAGGCTGGTTTTGGGATTGGATCTGTGCTTTTTGGGGATTTTCTTCCAGTTTATGGGTGATCCCTTTCTTTTTTGGGGTGTTTTTGACGTGTTTTGGTGTCTCATTTTGGGTTTTCGTTTGGTTCATGTTGGTCATCATGGTGAAAATTGTAAATTTTTGGGGGGGGAATTTTCTTCCAGTTTTGGGGGTGATCCCGTTCTTTTTTGGGGTGTTTTTGACATGTTTTGGGGTCTCTGTTGGGTTTTGTTGGGTTCTTGTTTTTCATCATGTTGGAAAAGTTTAACTTGCGTGTTTTGGAGAACATCAGGTAGGTTTAGTGTCGTTTTGGGGTGGATCTATGTTTTTTGGGGATTTTCTTCCAGTTTTGGGGGTGATTCCGTTCTTGTTTGGGGTGTTTTTGACTTGTTTTGGGGTCTCCGTTGGGTTTTAGTTGGATTCTCGTTGGTCCTTAAGGGAAATGGGAGTGGATTGTGGGTTTTGAAGAAGATCAGGTGAGTTTAGGGTGGTTTTGCGGGGAAATTCATAGTTTTTGGTGTTTTTTCTTCTGATTCAGTTCTTTTTTGGGGTGTTTTTGACGTGTTTTGGGGTTTCCGTTGGTTTTTGTTGGGTTCTTGTTGTTCATCATGGTGAAAACGTGTAAATTGTGGGTATTGGAGAACATCAGGTAGGTTTAGGGGGACTTTTGGGGTGGATCAACGGCTTTTAGGGTTTTCTTTCGGTTTTGGGGGTGATCCCGCTTTTTTCTGTGGTGTTTTTGACGTGTTTTGGGGTTTCCGTTGCGTTTTGTTGATTTCCTAATGTGTTTTAAGTTTGTTGGGAGTGGACTTTGGGATTTGGAGAACATCAGGTAGGTTTAGTGTGTTTTTGGGGTGGATCTATGTTTTTTTGGGGGTTTTCTTTCTTTTTTAGGGGTTATCCTGTTCTTGTTTGGGGTGTTTTTGACTTGTTTTGGGGTCTCCGTTGGGTTTTAGTTGGATTCTCGTTGGTCCTTAAGGGAAATGGGAGTGGATTGTGGGTTTTGAAGAAGATCAGGTGAGTTTAGGGTGGTTTTGCGGGGAAATTCATAGTTTTTGGTGTTTTTTCTTCTGATCCAGTTCTTTTTTGGGGTGTTTTTGACGTGTTTTGGGGTTTCCGTTGGGTTTCGTTGGGTTTTCCGTGGTCATCATGGTGGAAAAGTGTAAATTGTGGGTTTTGGAGAACATCAGGTAGGTTTATGAGGACTTTTGGGGCAGATTCATGGTTTTTAGGGTTTTCTTCTGTTTTTTCTAGTGATCCAGTTGTTTTTCTGTGGTGTTTTTGACGTGTTTTGTGGTCTCCGTTGGGTTTCGTTGGGTTTTCCTTGGTCATCATGGTGGAAAAGTGTAAATTGTGGGTTTTGGAGAACATCAGGTAGATTTAGGGTGTTTTTGGGGTGGATCTATGGTTTTGGGGGATTTTGTTCCAGTTTTGGGGTGATCCCGTTCTTTTTTGGGGTGTTTCTGACTTGTTTTGGGTTCTTCGTTGGGTTTCGTTGGGTTTTCCGTTGTCATCATGGTGGAAAAGTGTAAATTGTGGGTTTTGGAGAACATCAGGTAGGTTTAGGGGGACTTTTGGGGTGGATTCATGATATATGGGGTTTTCTTCTGTTTTTTTTTTTTTTTTTTTTGGGGGGGGGTGATCCAATTCATTTTGGGGGTGTTTTTGACGTGTTTTTGGGTCTCCATTGGGTTTCGTTGCGTTTTCCGTGGTCATCATGGTGGAAAAGGGTAAATTGTTGGTTTTGGAGAACATCAGGTAGGTTTAGGTTGGTTTTGGGATTGGATCTATGGTTTTGGGGGATTTTCTTTCGTTTTTGGGGGTGATCCCGTTCTTTTTTGGGGTGTTTTTGATGTGTTTTGGGGTCTCCGTTGGTATTCCTTGGGTTTTCCGTGGTCATGGTGGTGGAAAATTGTAAATTGTGGGTTTTGGAGAACTTCAGGTAGGTTTAGGGGAATTTTGGGGTGGATTCATGGTATTTGGTCTTTTCTTCTGTTTTTTTTTGGGTGATCCTGTTCTTTTTTGGGGTGTTTATGACGTGTTTTGGGGTCTCCGTTGGGTTTTAGTTGGGTTCTTGTTGGTCATCATGGTGAAAAAGGGTAAATTGTGGGTTTTGGAGAACATCAGGTAGGTTTAGGGGGACTTTTGGGGCAGAGTCATGTTTTTTGGTGTTTTCTTCTGTTTCTTGGGGTGGTCCCGTTCTTTTTTGGGAAATTTTTGAGGTGTTTGGGGGTCTCCGTTGGGTTTTGTTGTGTACTCGTTGGTCATCGTGGTGGAAAATGGTAAATTGTGGGTTTTGGAGAACATCAGGTAGGTTTAGGGTGGTTTTGGGATTGGATCCGTGCTTTTTGGGGATTTTCTTCCAGTTTATGGGTGATCCCTTTATTTTTGGGGTGTTTTTGACGTGTTTTGGTGTCTCGTTTTGGGTTTTCGTTTGGTTCATGTTGGTCATCCTGGTGAAAAATTGTAAATTGTGGGTTTTGGAGAACATCAGGTAGGTTTAGGGGGACTTTTGGTGTGGATCTATGGCTTTTGGGGTTTTCTTTTGTTTTTAGGGTTTATCCCGTTTTTGTTTTGGGTGTTTTTGACTTCTTTTGGGGTCTCCGTTGGCTTTCGTTGGGTTTTCCATGGTCATCATGTTGGAAAATTGTAAATTGTGGGTTTTGGAGATCATCAGGTAGGTTTAGGGTGGTTTTGGGGTGGATCTATGATTTTGAAGGATTTTCTTCCAATTTTGGGGGTGATCCCTTTCTTTTTTTTTTTTTTTTTTTTTTTTTTTTGACGTGTTTTGTGGTCTCCGTTGGGTTTCGTTGGGTTTTCCATGGTCATCAATGTGGAAAAGTGTAAATTGTGGGTTTTGGAGAACTTCAGGTAGGTTTAGGGGGATTTTTGGTGTGGATCTATGGCTTTTGGGGTTTTCTTTCGTTGTTGGGGTTGAACCAGTTCTTTTTTGGGATGTTTTTGACGTTTTTGGGGTCTCCGTTGGGTTTTGTTGGGTTCTCGTTGGTCGTTAAGCTAAATGGGAGTGGATTGTGGGTTTTGAAGAAGATCAGGTGAGTTTAGGGTGATTTGGGAGGGAAATGCATAGTTTTGTTTTTTTTTTCTTCTGATCCTGTTCTTTTTTGGGGTGTTTTTGACGTGTTTTGGGGTCTCTGTTGGGTTTTGTTGGGTTCTCGTTGGTCATCATTGTGAAAAAGGGTAAATTGTGGGTTTTGGAGAACATCAGGTAGGCTTAGGGGGACTTTTGGGGTGGATCTATGGCATTTGGGTTTTTCTTCTGTTTTTTGGGGAGATCCTGTTCTTTTTTTTTTTGTTTTTTTTTTTGTTTGTTTTTTTTTGACATGTTTTTTGTCTCCATTGGGTTTCGTTGGGTTTTCCATGGTCATCATGGTGGAAAAGGGTAAATTTGTGGGTTTTGGAGAACATCAGGTAGGTTTAGGCTGGTTTTGGGATTGGATCTGTGCTTTTTGGGGATTTTCTTCCAGTTTATGGGTGATCCCTTTCTTTTTTGGGGTGTTTTTGACTTTTTTTGGTGTCTCATTTTGGGTTTTCGTTTGGTTCATGTTGGTCATCATGGTGAAAATTGTAAATTTTTGGGGGGGGAATTTTCTTCCAGTTTTGGGGGTGATCCCGTTCTTTTTTGGGGTGTTTTTGACGTGTTTTGGGGTCTCTGTTGGGTTTTGTTGGGTTCTTGTTTTTCATCATGTTGGAAAAGTTTAACTTGCGTGTTTTGGAGAACATCAGGTAGGTTTAGTGTCGTTTTGGGGTGGATCTATGTTTTTTGGGGATTTTCTTCCAGTTTTGGGGGTGATTCCGTTCTTGTTTGGGGTGTTTTTGACTTGTTTTGGGGTCTCCGTTGGGTTTTAGTTGGATTCTCGTTGGCCGTTAAGGTAAATGGGAGTGGATTGTGGGTTTTGAAGAAGATCAGGTGAGTTTAGGGTGGTTTTGCGGGGAAATTCATAGTTTTTGGTGTTTTTTCTTCTGATTCAGTTCTTTTTTGGGGTGTTTTTGACGTGTTTTGGGGTTTCCGTTGGTTTTTGTTGGGTTCTTGTTGTTCATCATGGTGAAAACGTGTAAATTGTGGGTATTGGAGAACATCAGGTAGGTTTAGGGGGACTTTTGGGGTGGATCAACGGCTTTTAGGGTTTTCTTTCGGTTTTGGGGGTGATCCCGCTTTTTTCTGTGGTGTTTTTGACGTGTTTTGGGGTTTCCGTTGCGTTTTGTTGATTTCCTAATGTGTTTTAAGTTTGTTGGGAGTGGACTTTGGGATTTGGAGAACATCAGGTAGGTTTAGTGTGTTTTTGGGGTGGATCTATGTTTTTTTGGGGGTTTTCTTTCTTTTTTAGGGGTTATCCTGTTCTTGTTTGGGGTGTTTTTGACTTGTTTTGGGGTCTCCGTTGGGTTTTAGTTGGATTCTCGTTGGTCCTTAAGGGAAATGGGAGTGGATTGTGGGTTTTGAAGAAGATCAGGTGAGTTTAGGGTGGTTTTGCGGGGAAATTCATAGTTTTTGGTGTTTTTTCTTCTGATCCAGTTCTTTTTTGGGGTGTTTTTGACGTGTTTTGGGGTTTCCGTTGGGTTTTGTTGAGTTCCTAATGGGTTTTATGGTGGTTGGGAGTGGACATTTGGATTTGGAGAACATCAGGTACGTTTAGAGTGGTTTTGGGATTGGATCCGTGCTTCTTGGGGTTTTCTTTGGTTTTGGGGGTGATCCTGTTCTTGTTTGGGGTGTTTTTGACGTGTTTTGGGGTTTCTGTTGGGTTTCGTTGGGTTTTCCGTGGTCATCATGGTGGAAAAGTGTAAATTGTGGGTTTTGGAGAACATCAGGTAGGTTTAGGGGGACTTTTGGGGTGGATTCATGATATATGGGGTTTTCTTCTGTTTTTTTTTTTTTTTTTTTTTTTTTGGGGGGGGGTGATCCAATTCATTTTTGGGGTGTTTTTGACGTGTTTTGGGGTCTCCATTGGGTTTCGTTGCGTTTTCCGTGGTCATCATGGTGGAAAAGGGTAAATTGTTGGTTTTGGAGAACATCAGGTAGGTTTAGGTTGGTTTTGGGATTGGATCTATGGTTTTGGGGGATTTTCTTTCGTTTTTGGGGGTGATCCCGTTCTTTTTTGGGGTGTTTTTGATGTGTTTTGGGGTCTCCGTTGGTATTCCTTGGGTTTTCCGTGGTCATGGTGGTGGAAAATTGTAAATTGTGGGTTTTGGAGAACTTCAGGTAGGTTTAGGGGAATTTTGGGGTGGATTCATGGTATTTGGTCTTTTCTTCTGTTTTTTTTTGGGTGATCCTGTTCTTTTTTGGGGTGTTTATGACGTGTTTTGGGGTCTCCGTTGGGTTTTAGTTGGGTTCTTGTTGGTCATCATGGTGAAAAAGGGTAAATTGTGGGTTTTGGAGAACATCAGGTAGGTTTAGGGGGACTTTTGGGGCAGAGTCATGTTTTTTGGTGTTTTCTTCTGTTTCTTGGGGTGGTCCCGTTCTTTTTTGGGAAATTTTTGAGGTGTTTGGGGGTCTCCGTTGGGTTTTGTTGTGTACTCGTTGGTCATCGTGGTGGAAAATGGTAAATTGTGGGTTTTGGAGAACATCAGGTAGGTTTAGGGTGGTTTTGGGATTGGATCCGTGCTTTTTGGGGATTTTCTTCCAGTTTATGGGTGATCCCTTTATTTTTGGGGTGTTTTTGACGTGTTTTGGTGTCTCGTTTTGGGTTTTCGTTTGGTTCATGTTGGTCATCCTGGTGAAAAATTGTAAATTGTGGGTTTTGGAGAACATCAGGTAGGTTTAGGGGGACTTTTGGTGTGGATCTATGGCTTTTGGGGTTTTCTTTTGTTTTTAGGGTTTATCCCGTTTTTGTTTTGGGTGTTTTTGACTTCTTTTGGGGTCTCCGTTGGCTTTCGTTGGGTTTTCCATGGTCATCATGTTGGAAAATTGTAAATTGTGGGTTTTGGAGATCATCAGGTAGGTTTAGGGTGGTTTTGGGGTGGATCTATGATTTTGAAGGATTTTCTTCCAATTTTGGGGGTGATCCCTTTCTTTTTTTTTTTTTTTTTTTTTTTTTTTTTTTTTGACGTGTTTTGTGGTCTCCGTTGGGTTTCGTTGGGTTTTCCATGGTCATCAATGTGGAAAAGTGTAAATTGTGGGTTTTGGAGAACTTCAGGTTGGTTTAGGGGGATTTTTGGTGTGGATCTATGGCTTTTGGGGTTTTCTTTCGTTGTTGGGGTTGAACCAGTTCTTTTTTGGGATGTTTTTGACGTTTTTGGGGTCTCCGTTGGGTTTTGTTGGGTTCTCGTTGGTCGTTAAGCTAAATGGGAGTGGATTGTGGGTTTTGAAGAAGATCAGGTGAGTTTAGGGTGATTTGGGAGGGAAATGCATAGTTTTGTTTTTTTTTTTCTTCTGATCCTGTTCTTTTTTGGGGTGTTTTTGACGTGTTTTGGGGTCTCTGTTGGGTTTTGTTGGGTTCTCGTTGGTCATCATTGTGAAAAAGGGTAAATTGTGGGTTTTGGAGAACATCAGGTAGGCTTAGGGGGACTTTTGGGGTGGATCTATGGCATTTGGGTTTTTCTTCTTTTTTTTGGGGAGATCCTGTTCTTTTTTTTTTTGTTTTTTTTTTTTTGTTTTTTTTTTTGACATGTTTTTTGTCTCTATTGGGTTTCGTTGGGTTTTCCATGGTCATCATGGTGGAAAAGGGTAAATTTGTGGGTTTTGGAGAACATCAGGTAGGTTTAGGCTGGTTTTGGGATTGGATCTGTGCTTTTTGGGGATTTTCTTCCAGTTTATGGGTGATCCCTTTCTTTTTTGGGGTGTTTTTGACTTTTTTTGGTGTCTCATTTTGGGTTTTCGTTTGGTTCATGTTGGTCATCATGGTGAAAATTGTAAATTTTTGGGGGGGGAATTTTCTTCCAGTTTTGGGGGTGATCCCGTTCTTTTTTGGGGTGTTTTTGACGTGTTTTGGGGTCTCTGTTGGGTTTTGTTGGGTTCTTGTTTTTCATCATGTTGGAAAAGTTTAACTTGCGTGTTTTGGAGAACATCAGGTAGGTTTAGTGTCGTTTTGGGGTGGATCTATGTTTTTTGGGGATTTTCTTCCAGTTTTGGGGGTGATTCCGTTCTTGTTTGGGGTGTTTTTGACTTGTTTTGGGGTCTCCGTTGGGTTTTAGTTGGATTCTCGTTGGCCGTTAAGGTAAATGGGAGTGGATTGTGGGTTTTGAAGAAGATCAGGTGAGTTTAGGGTGGTTTTGCGGGGAAATTCATAGTTTTTGGTGTTTTTTCTTCTGATTCAGTTCTTTTTTGGGGTGTTTTTGACGTGTTTTGGGGTTTCCGTTGGTTTTTGTTGGGTTCTTGTTGTTCATCATGGTGAAAACGTGTAAATTGTGGGTATTGGAGAACATCAGGTAGGTTTAGGGGGACTTTTGGGGTGGATCAACGGCTTTTAGGGTTTTCTTTCGGTTTTGGGGGTGATCCCGCTTTTTTCTGTGGTGTTTTTGACGTGTTTTGGGGTTTCCGTTGCGTTTTGTTGATTTCCTAATGTGTTTTAAGTTTGTTGGGAGTGGACTTTGGGATTTGGAGAACATCAGGTAGGTTTAGTGTGTTTTTGGGGTGGATCTATGTTTTTTTGGGGGTTTTCTTTCTTTTTTAGGGGTTATCCTGTTCTTGTTTGGGGTGTTTTTGACTTGTTTTGGGGTCTCCGTTGGGTTTTAGTTGGATTCTCGTTGGTCCTTAAGGGAAATGGGAGTGGATTGTGGGTTTTGAAGAAGATCAGGTGAGTTTAGGGTGGTTTTGCGGGGAAATTCATAGTTTTTGGTGTTTTTTCTTCTGATCCAGTTCTTTTTTGGGGTGTTTTTGACGTGTTTTGGGGTTTCCGTTGGGTTTCGTTGGGTTTTCCGTGGTCATCATGGTGGAAAAGTGTAAATTGTGGGTTTTGGAGAACATCAGGTAGGTTTATGAGGACTTTTGGGGCAGATTCATGGTTTTTAGGGTTTTCTTCTGTTTTTTCTAGTGATCCAGTTGTTTTTCTGTGGTGTTTTTGACGTGTTTTGTGGTCTCCGTTGGGTTTCGTTGGGTTTTCCTTGGTCATCATGGTGGAAAAGTGTAAATTGTGGGTTTTGGAGAACATCAGGTAGATTTAGGGTGTTTTTGGGGTGGATCTATGGTTTTGGGGGATTTTGTTCCAGTTTTGGGGTGATCCCGTTCTTTTTTGGGGTGTTTCTGACGTGTTTTGGGTTCTCCGTTGGGTTTCGTTGGGTTTTCCGTTGTCATCATGGTGGAAAAGTGTAAATTGTGGGTTTTGGAGAACATCAGGTAGGTTTAGGGGGACTTTTGGGGTGGATTCATGATATATGGGGTTTTCTTCTGTTTTTTTTTTTTTTTTTTTTTTGGGGGGGGGTGATCCAATTCATTTTGGGGGTGTTTTTGACGTGTTTTTGGGTCTCCATTGGGTTTCGTTGCGTTTTCCGTGGTCATCATGGTGGAAAAGGGTAAATTGTTGGTTTTGGAGAACATCAGGTAGGTTTAGGTTGGTTTTGGGATTGGATCTATGGTTTTGGGGGATTTTCTTTCGTTTTTGGGGGTGATCCCGTTCTTTTTTGGGGTGTTTTTGAAGTGTTTTGGGGTCTCCGTTGGTATTCCTTGGGTTTTCCGTGGTCATGGTGGTGGAAAATTGTAAATTGTGGGTTTTGGAGAACTTCAGGTAGGTTTAGGGGAATTTTGGGGTGGATTCATGGTATTTGGTCTTTTCTTCTGTTTTTTTTTGGGTGATCCTGTTCTTTTTTGGGGTGTTTATGACGTGTTTTGGGGTCTCCGTTGGGTTTTAGTTGGGTTCTTGTTGGTCATCATGGTGAAAAAGGGTAAATTGTGGGTTTTGGAGAACATCAGGTAGGTTTAGGGGGACTTTTGGGGCAGAGTCATGTTTTTTGGTGTTTTCTTCTGTTTCTTGGGGTGGTCCCGTTCTTTTTTGGGAAATTTTTGAGGTGTTTGGGGGTCTCCGTTGGGTTTTGTTGTGTACTCGTTGGTCATCGTGGTGGAAAATGGTAAATTGTGGGTTTTGGAGAACATCAGGTAGGTTTAGGGTGGTTTTGGGATTGGATCCGTGCTTTTTGGGGATTTTCTTCCAGTTTATGGGTGATCCCTTTATTTTTGGGGTGTTTTTGACGTGTTTTGGTGTCTCGTTTTGGGTTTTCGTTTGGTTCATGTTGGTCATCCTGGTGAAAAATTGTAAATTGTGGGTTTTGGAGAACATCAGGTAGGTTTAGGGGGACTTTTGGTGTGGATCTATGGCTTTTGGGGTTTTCTTTTGTTTTTAGGGTTTATCCCGTTTTTGTTTTGGGTGTTTTTGACTTCTTTTGGGGTCTCCGTTGGCTTTCGTTGGGTTTTCCATGGTCATCATGTTGGAAAATTGTAAATTGTGGGTTTTGGAGATCATCAGGTAGGTTTAGGGTGGTTTTGGGGTGGATCTATGATTTTGAAGGATTTTCTTCCAATTTTGGGGGTGATCCCTTTCTTTTTTTTTTTTTTTTTTTTTTTTTTTTTTTTGACGTGTTTTGTGGTCTCCGTTGGGTTTCGTTGGGTTTTCCATGGTCATCAATGTGGAAAAGTGTAAATTGTGGGTTTTGGAGAACTTCAGGTAGGTTTAGGGGGATTTTTGGTGTGGATCTATGGCTTTTGGGGTTTTCTTTCGTTGTTGGGGTTGAACCAGTTCTTTTTTGGGATGTTTTTGACGTTTTTGGGGTCTCCGTTGGGTTTTGTTGGGTTCTCGTTGGTCGTTAAGCTAAATGGGAGTGGATTGTGGGTTTTGAAGAAGATCAGGTGAGTTTAGGGTGATTTGGGAGGGAAATGCATAGTTTTGTTTTTTTTTTCTTCTGATCCTGTTCTTTTTTGGGGTGTTTTTGACGTGTTTTGGGGTCTCTGTTGGGTTTTGTTGGGTTCTCGTTGGTCATCATTGTGAAAAAGGGTAAATTGTGGGTTTTGGAGAACATCAGGTAGGCTTAGGGGGACTTTTGGGGTGGATCTATGGCATTTGGGTTTTTCTTCTGTTTTTTGGGGAGATCCTGTTCTTTTTTTTTTTGTTTTTTTTTTTTTTGTTTGTTTTTTTTTGACATGTTTTTTGTCTCCATTGGGTTTCGTTGGGTTTTCCATGGTCATCATGGTGGAAAAGGGTAAATTTGTGGGTTTTGGAGAACATCAGGTAGGTTTAGGCTGGTTTTGGGATTGGATCTGTGCTTTTTGGGGATTTTCTTCCAGTTTATGGGTGATCCCTTTCTTTTTTGGGGTGTTTTTGACGTGTTTTGGTGTCTCATTTTGGGTTTTCGTTTGGTTCATGTTGGTCATCATGGTGAAAATTGTAAATTTTTGGGGGGGGAATTTTCTTCCAGTTTTGGGGGTGATCCCGTTCTTTTTTGGGGTGTTTTTGACGTGTTTTGGGGTCTCTGTTGGGTTTTGTTGGGTTCTTGTTTTTCATCATGTTGGAAAAGTTTAACTTGCGTGTTTTGGAGAACATCAGGTAGGTTTAGTGTCGTTTTGGGGTGGATCTATGTTTTTTGGGGATTTTCTTCCAGTTTTGGGGGTGATTCCGTTCTTGTTTGGGGTGTTTTTGACTTGTTTTGGGGTCTCCGTTGGGTTTTAGTTGGATTCTCGTTGGTCCTTAAGGTAAATGGGAGTGGATTGTGGGTTTTGAAGAAGATCAGGTGAGTTTAGGGTGGTTTTGCGGGGAAATTCATAGTTTTTGGTGTTTTTTCTTCTGATCCAGTTCTTTTTTGGGGTGTTTTTGACGTGTTTTGGGGTTTCCGTTGGTTTTTGTTGGGTTCTTGTTGTTCATCATGGTGAAAACGTGTAAATTGTGGGTATTGGAGAACATCAGGTAGGTTTAGGGGGACTTTTGGGGTGGATCAACGGCTTTTAGGGTTTTCTTTCGGTTTTGGGGGTGATCCCGCTTTTTTCTGTGGTGTTTTTGACGTGTTTTGGGGTTTCCGTTGCGTTTTGTTGATTTCCTAATGTGTTTTAAGTTTGTTGGGAGTGGACTTTGGGATTTGGAGAACATCAGGTAGGTTTAGTGTGTTTTTGGGGTGGATCTATGTTTTTTTGGGGTTTTCTTTCTTTTTTAGGGGTTATCCTGTTCTTGTTTGGGGTGTTTTTGACTTGTTTTGGGGTCTCCGTTGGGTTTTAGTTGGATTCTCGTTGGTCCTTAAGGGAAATGGGAGTGGATTGTGGGTTTTGAAGAAGATCAGGTGAGTTTAGGGTGGTTTTGCGGGGAAATTCATAGTTTTTGGTGTTTTTTCTTCTGATCCAGTTCTTTTTTGGGGTGTTTTTGACGTGTTTTGGGGTTTCCGTTGGGTTTTGTTGAGTTCCTAATGGGTTTTATGGTGGTTGGGAGTGGACATTTGGATTTGGAGAACATCAGGTACGTTTAGAGTGGTTTTGGGATTGGATCCGTGCTTCTTGGGGTTTTCTTTGGTTTTGGGGGTGATCCTGTTCTTGTTTGGGGTGTTTTTGACGTGTTTTGGGGTTTCCGTTGGGTTTCGTTGGGTTTTCCGTGGTCATCATGGTGGAAAAGTGTAAATTGTGGGTTTTGGAGAACATCAGGTAGGTTTAGGGGGACTTTTGGGGTGGATTCATGATATATGGGGTTTTCTTCTGTTTTTTTTTTTTTTTTTTTTTTTTTGTGGGGGGTGATCCAATTCATTTTTGGGGTGTTTTTGACGTGTTTTGGGGTCTCCATTGGGTTTCGTTGCGTTTTCCGTGGTCATCATGGTGGAAAAGGGTAAATTGTTGGTTTTGGAGAACATCAGGTAGGTTTAGGTTGGTTTTGGGATTGGATCTATGGTTTTGGGGGATTTTCTTTCGTTTTTGGGGGTGATCCCGTTCTTTTTTGGGGTGTTTTTGAAGTGTTTTGGGGTCTCCGTTGGTATTCCTTGGGTTTTCCGTGGTCATGGTGGTGGAAAATTGTAAATTGTGGGTTTTGGAGAACTTCAGGTAGGTTTAGGGGAATTTTGGGGTGGATTCATGGTATTTGGTCTTTTCTTCTGTTTTTTTTTGGGTGATCCTGTTCTTTTTTGGGGTGTTTATGACGTGTTTTGGGGTCTCCGTTGGGTTTTAGTTGGGTTCTTGTTGGTCATCATGGTGAAAAAGGGTAAATTGTGGGTTTTGGAGAACATCAGGTAGGTTTAGGGGGACTTTTGGGGCAGAGTCATGTTTTTTGGTGTTTTCTTCTGTTTCTTGGGGTGGTCCCGTTCTTTTTTGGGAAATTTTTGAGGTGTTTGGGGGTCTCCGTTGGGTTTTGTTGTGTACTCGTTGGTCATCGTGGTGGAAAATGGTAAATTGTGGGTTTTGGAGAACATCAGGTAGGTTTAGGGTGGTTTTGGGATTGGATCCGTGCTTTTTGGGGATTTTCTTCCAGTTTATGGGTGATCCCTTTATTTTTGGGGTGTTTTTGACGTGTTTTGGTGTCTCGTTTTGGGTTTTCGTTTGGTTCATGTTGGTCATCCTGGTGAAAAATTGTAAATTGTGGGTTTTGGAGAACATCAGGTAGGTTTAGGGGGACTTTTGGTGTGGATCTATGGCTTTTGGGGTTTTCTTTTGTTTTTAGGGTTTATCCCGTTTTTGTTTTGGGTGTTTTTGACTTCTTTTGGGGTCTCCGTTGGCTTTCGTTGGGTTTTCCATGGTCATCATGTTGGAAAATTGTAAATTGTGGGTTTTGGAGATCATCAGGTAGGTTTAGGGTGGTTTTGGGGTGGATCTATGATTTTGAAGGATTTTCTTCCAATTTTGGGGGTGATCCCTTTCTTTTTTTTTTTTTTTTTTTTTTTTTTTTGACGTGTTTTGTGGTCTCCGTTGGGTTTCGTTGGGTTTTCCATGGTCATCAATGTGGAAAAGTGTAAATTGTGGGTTTTGGAGAACTTCAGGTAGGTTTAGGGGGATTTTTGGTGTGGATCTATGGCTTTTGGGGTTTTCTTTCGTTGTTGGGGTTGAACCAGTTCTTTTTTGGGATGTTTTTGACGTTTTTGGGGTCTCCGTTGGGTTTTGTTGGGTTCTCGTTGGTCGTTAAGCTAAATGGGAGTGGATTGTGGGTTTTGAAGAAGATCAGGTGAGTTTAGGGTGATTTGGGAGGGAAATGCATAGTTTTGTTTTTTTTTTCTTCTGATCCTGTTCTTTTTTGGGGTGTTTTTGACGTGTTTTGGGGTCTCTGTTGGGTTTTGTTGGGTTCTCGTTGGTCATCATTGTGAAAAAGGGTAAATTGTGGGTTTTGGAGAACATCAGGTAGGCTTAGGGGGACTTTTGGGGTGGATCTATGGCATTTGGGTTTTTCTTCTTTTTTTTGGGGAGATCCTGTTCTTTTTTTTTTTGTTTTTTTTTTTTTTGTTTTTTTTTTTTGACATGTTTTTTGTCTCTATTGGGTTTCGTTGGGTTTTCCATGGTCATCATGGTGGAAAAGGGTAAATTTGTGGGTTTTGGAGAACATCAGGTAGGTTTAGGCTGGTTTTGGGATTGGATCTGTGCTTTTTGGGGATTTTCTTCCAGTTTATGGGTGATCCCTTTCTTTTTTGGGGTGTTTTTGACGTGTTTTGGTGTCTCATTTTGGGTTTTCGTTTGGTTCATGTTGGTCATCATGGTGAAAATTGTAAATTTTTGGGGGGGGAATTTTCTTCCAGTTTTGGGGGTGATCCCGTTCTTTTTTGGGGTGTTTTTGACGTGTTTTGGGGTCTCTGTTGGGTTTTGTTGGGTTCTTGTTTTTCATCATGTTGGAAAAGTTTAACTTGCGTGTTTTGGAGAACATCAGGTAGGTTTAGTGTCGTTTTGGGGTGGATCTATGTTTTTTGGGGATTTTCTTCCAGTTTTGGGGGTGATTCCGTTCTTGTTTGGGGTGTTTTTGACTTGTTTTGGGGTCTCCGTTGGGTTTTAGTTGGATTCTCGTTGGCCGTTAAGGTAAATGGGAGTGGATTGTGGGTTTTGAAGAAGATCAGGTGAGTTTAGGGTGGTTTTGCGGGGAAATTCATAGTTTTTGGTGTTTTTTCTTCTGATCCAGTTCTTTTTTGGGGTGTTTTTGACGTGTTTTGGGGTTTCCGTTGGTTTTTGTTGGGTTCTTGTTGTTCATCATGGTGAAAACGTGTAAATTGTGGGTATTGGAGAACATCAGGTAGGTTTAGGGGGACTTTTGGGGTGGATCAACGGCTTTTAGGGTTTTCTTTCGGTTTTGGGGGTGATCCCGCTTTTTTCTGTGGTGTTTTTGACGTGTTTTGGGGTTTCCGTTGCATTTTGTTGATTTCCTAATGTGTTTTAAGTTTGTTGGGAGTGGACTTTGGGATTTGGAGAACATCAGGTAGGTTTAGTGTGTTTTTGGGGTGGATCTATGTTTTTTGGGGGTTTTCTTTCTTTTTTAGGGGTTATCCTGTTCTTGTTTGGGGTGTTTTTGACTTCTTTTGGGGTCTCCGTTGGGTTTTAGTTGGATTCTCGTTGGTCCTTAAGGGAAATGGGAGTGGATTGTGGGTTTTGAAGAAGATCAGGTGAGTTTAGGGTGGTTTTGCGGGGAAATTCATAGTTTTTGGTGTTTTTTCTTCTGATCCAGTTCTTTTTTGGGGTGTTTTTGACGTGTTTTGGGGTTTCCGTTGGGTTTCGTTGGGTTTTCCGTGGTCATCATGGTGGAAAAGTGTAAATTGTGGGTTTTGGAGAACATCAGGTAGGTTTATGAGGACTTTTGGGGCAGATTCATGGTTTATAGGGTTTTCTTCTGTTTTTTCTAGTGATCCAGTTGTTTTTCTGTGGTGTTTTTGACGTGTTTTGTGGTCTCCGTTGGGTTTCGTTGGGTTTTCCTTGGTCATCATGGTGGAAAAGTGTAAATTGTGGGTTTTGGAGAACATCAGGTAGATTTAGGGTGTTTTTGGGGTGGATCTATGGTTTTGGGGGATTTTGTTCCAGTTTTGGGGTGATCCCGTTCTTTTTTGGGGTGTTTCTGACTTGTTTTGGGTTCTTCGTTGGGTTTCGTTGGGTTTTCCGTTGTCATCATGGTGGAAAAGTGTAAATTGTGGGTTTTGGAGAACATCAGGTAGGTTTAGGGGGACTTTTGGGGTGGATTCATGATATATGGGGTTTTCTTCTGTTTTTTTTTTTTTTTTTTTTTTTGGGGGGGGGTGATCCAATTCATTTTGGGGGTGTTTTTGACGTGTTTTTGGGTCTCCATTGGGTTTCGTTGCGTTTTCCGTGGTCATCATGGTGGAAAAGGGTAAATTGTTGGTTTTGGAGAACATCAGGTAGGTTTAGGTTGGTTTTGGGATTGGATCTATGGTTTTGGGGGATTTTCTTTCATTTTTGGGGGTGATCCCGTTCTTTTTTGGGGTGTTTTTGACGTGTTTTGGGGTCTCCGTTGGTATTCCTTGGGTTTTCCGTGGTCATGGTGGTGGAAAATTGTAAATTGTGGGTTTTGGAGAACTTCAGGTAGGTTTAGGGGAATTTTGGGGTGGATTCATGGTATTTGGTCTTTTCTTCTGTTTTTTTTTGGGTGATCCTGTTCTTTTTTGGGGTGTTTATGACGTGTTTTGGGGTCTCCGTTGGGTTTTAGTTGGGTTCTTGTTGGTCATCATGGTGAAAAAGGGTAAATTGTGGGTTTTGGAGAACATCAGGTAGGTTTAGGGGGACTTTTGGGGCAGAGTCATGTTTTTTGGTGTTTTCTTCTGTTTCTTGGGGTGGTCCCGTTCTTTTTTGGGAAATTTTTGAGGTGTTTGGGGGTCTCCGTTGGGTTTTGTTGTGTACTCGTTGGTCATCGTGGTGGAAAATGGTAAATTGTGGGTTTTGGAGAACATCAGGTAGGTTTAGGGTGGTTTTGGGATTGGATCCGTGCTTTTTGGGGATTTTCTTCCAGTTTATGGGTGATCCCTTTATTTTTGGGGTGTTTTTGACGTGTTTTGGTGTCTCGTTTTGGGTTTTCGTTTGGTTCATGTTGGTCATCCTGGTGAAAAATTGTAAATTGTGGGTTTTGGAGAACATCAGGTAGGTTTAGGGGGACTTTTGGTGTGGATCTTTGGCTTTTGGGGTTTTCTTTCGTTTTTAGGGTTTATCCCATTTTTGTTTTGGGTGTTTTTGACTTCTTTTGGGGTCTCCGTTGGGTTTTGTTGGGTTCTCGTTGGTCGTTAAGCTAAATGGGAGTGGATTGTGGGTTTTGAAGAAGATCAGGTGAGTTTAAGGTGATTTGGGAGGGAAATGCATAGTTTTGTTTTTTTTTTCTTCTGATCCAGTTCTTTTTTGGGGTGTTTTTGACGTGTTTTGGGGTTTCCGTTGCGTTTTGTTGAGTTCCTAATGGGTTTTATGGTGGGTGGGAGTGTATTTTGGGATTTGGAGAAGATCAGGTAGGTTTAAGGGTTTTCTTGGGGTTAAATCACGTATTTTCTTCTGATCCGGTTTGCTTTTGGGGTGTTTTTGAGGTGTTTTGGGGTTTCTGTTGCGTTTTGTTGAGTTCCTAATGGGTTTTATGGTGGTTGGGAGTGGACTTTGGGATTTGGAGAAGATGAGGTAGGTTTAGGGTGGTTTTGGGATTGGATCCATGCTTTCTGGGGATTTTCTTCCAGTTTATGGGTGATCCCTTTCTTTTTTGGGGTGTTTTTGACGTGTTTTGGTGTCTCCTTTTGGGTTTTCGTTTGGTTTATGTTGGTCATCATGGTGAAAATTGTAAATTTTTGGGGGGGGAATTTTCTTCCAGTTTTGGGGGTGATCCCGTTCTTTTTTGGGGTGTTTTTGACATGTTTTGGGGTCTCTGTTGGGTTTCGTTGGGTTTTCTGTTGTCATGGTGGTGGAAAAGTGTAAATTGTTGGTTTTGGAGAACTTCAGGTAGGTTTAGGCTGTTTTTGGGGTGGATCTATTTTTTGGGGGTTTTCTTTCGTTTTGGGGGGTTATCCCATTCTTTTTTGGGGTGTTTTTGACGTGTTTTGAGGTCTCCGTTTGTTTTTTTTTGGGTTTCTATTGGGTTTTCTGGTGATTGGGAGTGGATTGTACATTTAGGAGAACATCAGGTAGGTTTAAGGGTTTTTTGGGTTGTTAAATCACATTTTTTCTTCTGATTCGGTTCGCTTTTGGGGTGTTCTTGACGTGTTTTGTGGTTTCCGTTGCGTTTCGTTGAGTTTTGACAAATTGACAAATCCTTGAAGTCCCTTTTGATTGCTCACAGGCTATGCGTTGCCACTCCTTCTCCTCCCAGATATAGGACGAGCAATCGGTAATAGTCTGACGGTTGAACCAAGCTGGGAAGCCTCCTTGTGATGTCCTAACCCAGGCCCTAGGAAGGCAGCAGATTTCCCTTAGAGGAGGGTCCCTTCTACATATTGGACCCTCTGTTCCGCTGATTGATAAATCACCCACAACTAAAACTTACCTTTTCTTCCTGCTGCCTGTGGTCACTATACGGGGGGGTTGGCTTTTCCAACCCTGCCAATATCTCTGGTGGAGAGGGATTATAGCCTTTTCCATCCATCGATTGCCTTTCGGCCTCCAGGGCCTTATACCTGTTGCGCAGGTCTACCTGATAGTGTGATATGGTTGAGATTTTGATAAAATTGCAAACACAAACATTAAAGTGATTACTGGTATCTACCACAGCATTATCTACGACTATAGAATCACAATGACTTCTCATGCAAACACAACCTTTCCCAATATATACAAGTACAGTATCAAGGGTTTCATTAGGATGTATCTCAACGTGGCAAATATTTTGCTCAGTGTCAAGACAAATGTCTTGGGATTCCAGCGTGTTACTTTCACAGATGGAACTTTTTTGTTCACGCACAATGCATGCATTTACATCAATTGTTTGCCACTTTCCTCCCTTTTGATGGGCCCATACTTTATGCCCTTTAGTATAAAGTATAGTTCCATTATGATTGAGTCCTAATGCAATGATTGGCTATACATTGTATACGGTGGCATTACTTATAGTAAGTATAAAGGACACAATTTGATCATTTTCTGCATAAAAGGTAAAGTTGACTAATTGCCACCATGCTTGAAAATCTTTTTCAAATTCTGAAGCATTATCCCAAATAAATTTTCGAATTTCAGTGGGCAAAGTTCCTCCTTCTCCCTGTCTCTAATAATAGCTGCTGCTAAAGATTGTATACATTACTGCATTTGGATACAGCTCCAAGCAAGGGAGGTATTGCCTTGGCTTTTTCCAAGGGCATGTACAATTAATTTATGATATAGAAGCCATTGCTTTGCTAAAGACAATAAGGATGATTTTTATTGGATGATCAAGTTACTGTAGTCAGAAACTAAACCTAACCCTAAACTAACCCTAACACTAACCCAACCCTAAACCTAACCCTAACCCTAACGGCTGCCCGCGGATCTAAACCTAACGCTCAAACCCTAATCCTAACCCTAACCCTAACCCGAACCGAACACTAAAGCTAAACCTAACCCTAACCCTTACCGTAAACCTAACCCTAACGTAACCCTAACCCTAACCCTATTCCTAACACTAACCCTAACCCTAACCCTAACCCTAACCCTAACCCTAACCCTAACCCTAACCCTAACCCTAATCTAACCCTAACCCTAACCCTAACCCTAACAAAACCCTAACCCTAACCCTAACCCTAACACTAATCCTAACCCTAACAACCCTAACCCTCTAACCCTAACCCTAACCCTAACCCTAACCCCTAACCCTAGCCCTAACCCTAACCCTAACCCTAACCCTAAAAGAATTCGAATTCGAATCCGAACCCTAACCATAACGGTATCCCTAACCCTAACCCTAACTCTAACCCTAAGACCCTAACCCTAACCCTAACCCTAACCCTAACAGAATTCTAACCCTAACCCTAACCCTAACCCTAACCGTATCCCTAATCCTAACCTTAACCCTAACCCTAATCCTAACAGAACCCTAACCCTAACCGAAACCCTAAAACTAAACCTAAACCTAACCTAACCCTAACCCTAACCCTAAACCTAACCCTAACCCTAACCCTAACCCTAACCTTAACCCTAACCCTAACCCTAACCCTAACCCTAACCCTAACCCTAACTCTAACCCTAAGACCCTAACCCTAACCCTAACCCTAACCCTAACAGAATTCTAACCCTAACCCTAACCCTAACTGTATCCCTAATCGTAACCCTAACCCTAACCCTAACCCTAACCCTAACCCTAAGACCCTAACCCTAACCCTAACAACCCTAACCCTAACCCTAACACTACCCCTAACCCTAACGGTATCCCTAAACCTAACCCTAACCCTAACCCTAACCCTAACCCTAACCCTAACCCTAACCCTAACCCTAACCCTAACAACCCTAACCCTCTAACCCTAACCCTAACCCTAACCCTAACCCTAACCCTAACCCTAACAGAATTCGAACCCTAACCCTAACCCTAACGGTATCCCTAACCCTAACCCTAACCCTAACTCTAAACCTAAGACCCTAACCCTAACCCTAACAGAATTCTAACCCTAACCCTAACCCTAACCGTATCCCTAATCCTAACCCTAACCCTAACCCTAACCCTAACCCTAACCCTAACCCTAACCCTAACCCTAACCCTAACCCTAACCCTAACCCTAACCCTAACTCTAACCCTAAGACCCTAACCCTAACCCTAACCCTAACCCTAACAGAATTCTAACCCTAACCCTAACCCTAACGGTATCCCTAAACCTAACCCTTACCCTAACCCTAACCCTAACCCTAACCCTAACCCTAACCCTAACCCTAACCCTAACCCTAACCCTAACCCTAACCCTAACCCTAACCCTAACCCTAACCCTAACCCTAACCCTAACCCTAACAACCCTAACCCTCTAACCCTAACCCTAACCCTAACCCTAACCCTAACCCTAACCCTAACAGAATTCGAACCCTAACCCTAACCCTAACGGTATCCCTAACCCTAACCCTAACCCTAACTCTAAACCTAAGACCCTAACCCTAACCCTAACAGAATTCTAACCCTAACCCTAACCCTAACCGTATCCCTAATCCTAACCCTAACCCTAACCCTAACCCTAACCCTAACCCTAACCCTAAGACCCTAACCCTAACCCTAACCCTAACCCCTAACCCTAACACTAACCCTAACCCTAACCCTAACCTTAACCCTAACCCTAACCCTCTAACCCTAACCCTAACGCTTACCCTAATTCTTACCCTACCCTTATCCTTACCATTACTCTATCCTTTACCCTAACTCTTAACCCTAACCCTAACCCTTACCCTAACCCTTACCATAAACCTAACCCTTTGCCTAAACCTAAACCTTATCCTCACCCTCAGCCTTACCCTAACCCTTACCCTTAGCCTTACCCTAACACTTACCCTTGCCCTAACCCTTACCCGTACCCTAATCTGAACCCAAACCCTAACCCTAATACTCTCACTCTAACCCTTACTCTAACCCTAACCACAACCCCAACCCCTAACCCTCACGCTAACCCTCTAAACCTACCCCTAACCTATCCCTAACCCTAACCCTCTAAGCCTAACCCTAACCCTCTAAGCCTAACAATAACCCCCAACCCCAACCCTCACCCGAAACCCTAACTCTAGCCCCAGCCCTAGCCCCTAACCCTAGTTCCCGAGAACTACATCTCCCGGTATGCTCTGGGCATTCAACATGGCCTCCCGGAAGTCCCGAATCCGAAAACTACATTTCCCGGTATACTCTGGGTACGCAACATGGCCTCCCAGTGCCGGAAAACTACACCTACCAGCATTCCCCGCACAGCCAGCATGGCCAATCACAGGCCGAGTGCTCCAGAACTGCATTTACCAGCACTCACTGGAACCCTCACCGCCCTTACAAAAAAAGCCTCAAGCCCTAACATCCAAAAAACCTCGAAACCCCTACAGACCTAACCCAAACTATTTACCACACTAAACCCCTGAAGACCTATGCCTAAAACCCCCAACCCAAAATCTTAGGATGCTCAAAACCCAAACCCAACCCAAAACGTTAGGAATGCTCAAAGCCCTAGCCCGAAAACTTAGGGCGCTCCAAACCCTAACCCCAAAACATTAAGACGCAAAAAACCCTAACCCAAAAACTTAGGGTAATACACCATAAATGTTTGCTCATTGTCTTTTGTATTATAAAAACAAGGAGTTCTGTTTGAGGAGCGGGAGTTGCGAAAGCTCCCTGCTGAAGTAAGGAGCTTCATAATGCTTGCCTAGACATTATGAAAATTCTTTTGCTTAACGTAACAAAAAATAGACCCCCCAACCCATTCTCCTTCTGCATCTCAGTTGCCTCTTTTGTTCAAAGACACTGTTGCAAAGCTCATGTAACCATCTCCTGATAAGTTGCTAAAGTAGTGTATCGACATACATGCCTTCCTGTCTAACGCTGGGCCAACATGACCAAATAATAAAAGAAGTTGAACCACAACGCCGAGGAAGACTACGGCCTTCATCTTCACGACCACCAGAGGGACAGAGACGACCCCCTAGCAACAGTGCGCGCAGTCGCAGAATATACCAGGATGTGCTGCGTAATCCCGGAATTAGCAAAATATAAATAAAAAGGGACTCTGGCGGGGGTGAGGTGCGTGCCGTTGGCGGAGCTGAGACTCCCCGGCCGCCCAGTGCTGTTTTGCTTGATGTTTGCTCACTCAATAAATTCCTTTCTATGATTAATACAATGCTCTATGAAAATTAATTAAGGGGGCAACTTATAACACTTTGGACGCTCAAAACCCTATCCCGAAAACATTAGGACGCTCCAAACTCTATCCAGAAAACTTAGGACTCTCCAAACCCTATTCCAAAAACTTAGGACGCTCAAAACCCTATCCTGGAAACATTGAGATGCTCAAAACCCTTTCCCGAAATCTTAGGATGCTCCAAACCCTATCCTGGAAACATTAAGATGCTCAAAACCCTAACCCAATTACTTAGGATGCTTGAAAGCCTATCCCAAAAAATTAGGGCACACAAAAGCCTAACCCCAAAAATTAAGATGCTCAAAATCCAAACCCCCAAAATTAGGATACTCAAAACCCTGGACCTGGAGAACCTAACCTGAAAAAACAAAACAAAACAAAACAAAAAAAAGATCTTAAAACCCTAACCGTAAATAACTGACCAAAAATAAAACCTTAAGACTCTAACCCTAAAAAACATATCAACACTACAACCCAAAAAACTCTAATACCCTAACACGCTAACCCTGAAACCCTTAAAACCCTAACCCCCAAACCCTTAAAACCCTAACCGTTAAAACTCCAACCCTAAAAACCTTAAAATCCTAAACATAAACCCTGAAACCCCTTACCCTGAAACCCAACCCTAGTGCCCAATCCCTGAAACCTTAAAACCCTGAATCAATCTGTAGCAAATAGCATAGGCTGAGTCGAGGATCTCAGTACAGTAGCATTATTATTCGAGATTACAATGGCGGGTGTCCCACAAGCAGGAGGGTGCCTACCAGTTCCATACACAGTTTATACACTTTTTTTTTCTGCCGAGGACCGGGACCCTCCCGACCCTCCCCTGTTTCCCCTTTAACTGTGCTATTCAAGGTTCATAATCTAGCTGGTGCTTCACAGAAAATACACAGCTGCTGGCCTGTTACAAGTCACATTTCTTTTGAGGTTTTTACTCTTTGAGGTGGTAATGTTTCTTATGCCGTGATTTCCACCTAATTGCTGTAAGGATTCTGGTTGTCTGCGTTTTACAAGGTTGTCTGTTATAATAAATACAAGTCCCAAATAGGATTACAATCAAAGTTTACAATTCACTGAATGAATAGAGGTAAGCAAACAGTGCTGGGTACGCCGGGAGTCTCTGCTCCACCAAGACGCGCACCAGTTATACACCAGTTACCTCCCTTAAGGGATATAGAGAAGCCCTCTCAGATACTTCCGTCCTGCTTCTCCTGCATGCGGCCGGAGGTCGGTCTAATTCTGGTGCTGTTGGTGGTGGAAGCTGGGGCAACGGTGGTACTGGTGGCGATACCACAGCCACCGGAGGGGGAGCCGCCGGGGGTGGATTGTTAGGATATGGAGGTGGTAGCTTATCCAACGGCTCACGTTTATCTTCTTTTTCTTTTTCATGTTCTTCTTGTTCTTCATATTTCTTACCTGCTTTTAGTGTAAATATTGAGGCTGGAAAAGGACGTGAAGTCCTCCTGATCCATAATCCTGCATAATCACTTTCTTCCTGGCTAAAAGGTTCCTTTGAATTAACATGGATATTTAAGGCCTGGCAAATCCAGTCTTCGAAGGTTCCAAAAACAGGCCAAAAGACATGTAGTCTTAAAGGCTCCTTTGGCCATTCTGTCACACAATACTGGACCATTTTTAATTTACTTTTTCCTTTTCTGGGGTCCCTATCATTCCAATTTCTAATCGTTATTCCTAATGGACTTTCTGGTGGTATGACTGGTAATTTGCTCCCTTTCTTCTGGTCTCTGGTCTTCGATTTTGTCTGACCCATCTAGGAATTTTACTATGGCAATTCCCACAGCCCTTGGTTACCTTAGTAAGAGTGTCTTGCAGGGGGTCGAGGACCTATCACACACCCACAAATCCTATAGGAATCCCTTCGGTCCTTCACCGGCCAAGTCCCTCGCGGGAGATTGGAACCGCGGTTAGAAGACCTCCACAATCGCTTCGGAACTAAGTTCCATCTCAGTCACACTCTTACACACACAGGCAACCGAACCCCACCCAACCGAACGGTATACGCTTTAAATGCTTACGACTCCGTCATCTTCGTTCGGATCTTCACACACACAATTATGGGCAAAATATAGTGCTGCAGCTGGCAAGGGAGCTGAAAAAAAGAATCAGAAACTTTGCTTACCTTTATTCAGGTTTAAGATGCCATTAGTTCCGACCTGACTCAAACAGCAGCCACCAAATGGTGGGGGTGCCTCTCCTAGATCAAACCAGAAATCAGGAACCAAAGCCCTCCCGGACGAGAGCCCACTTGTAATAAATGACTGGGTCCCAAATAGGATTGCAATTGAAATTTACAATTTATTAAATGAATAGAGGTAAGCAAGCAGCGCTGGGTGCGCCAGGAGTCTCTGCTCCACCAAGACGCACACAAGTTACATTAGGCGGCTGGTTTTTATGCTGCTAGGCTAATACATATTCATTACTACTTCTACAAAAGGCAGGGTTATTCTAATTAGTTCCCAGAATCCAAACCCTCCCACTGGTGCAGGCGTTATCAGTCTCCGGTGGTCCCTCTGGGGGCCGCTCGTACTGAAGGCTCGTAGTCTTCCTCCCAGGCTTTTCTCTTGTCCATCTCCTTTGTCCATCTTGGCTGGATGGCAGACACTTGCATAGTGTCCCATGCAACAGTTGTAATAGTTAGCAGTTATTCTGAAACCCCTTTGTTCTCTTATCCTCTATTGACCGGAATTGCTGGACCATTCCTTTGCAAGATTCAAGAACTATATATATTAACCACTCTGGTTTTCTTAGACTTTTCATCATATCATGCGGCCCTAGCATTGTTCCATATTGACACGAATCAGATGA
This sequence comes from Aythya marila, assembly GCF_965140915.1. Classification (NCBI taxonomy): domain Eukaryota; kingdom Metazoa; phylum Chordata; class Aves; order Anseriformes; family Anatidae; genus Aythya; species Aythya marila. The sequence goes on from NW_028137647.1 coordinate 131,033, forward strand.
ACTCATTTCACACTGTTAAGCTGTCTTATCACTGCAAGCATATCTCAATACCACCTTCCTTCCCTCTACAGGATGTAACTGCGCAAAAACAACATTTTTATTCCCACAACCTTGATCCCCTTACCCTGAAATCCTTATTCCCCTTAAACATAGCAACTCTAACCACAACCCTAACCCTTATTATCAACCCCCTAACGCTAATGACACTGACCTTAATCCAAACCCCAACCTGCCCCTAACCCCAGACAACCAACAACGAAACACACACACACAAAGATGGAAACTACAAAAAAGGCAAAACCCTGGATACAGGGCCCAAATCACAAATACGCAACCAAAATGCTACAGAAAAGCCCCAGATGCAGGCCCCAAATGCTACTGCTAGGCCTCAAAAGCTCAAGATGCATCCCAAAGCAAAAATGCAGACCCCAAACGTTACAGAAAAGCCCCCAAACCCAGGCTGCACAAGTCTACAAGCAGGCCCCAAACTGCCAACAGAAGCAGGCACCAACCACACCCAGATGCAGATCCCAACTGCCCACAAGCAGCTCCTACCCCACCACCCCCTCCCAAGAACTGGACTCCACCCAGACACTGGCCCAAGACCCGGGCCCGCCCCCCGCCACCCCCCCTACCCTCCCCCCGACACAGGTGTACAAGCAGCTCACAACCCGCCCCTTCAGAGACCGGTCCCACTCCCCCCCCCCCCCCCCCCCCCAAGACATGGGATGCGGAGGTGTACAACCAACTCCCAACTCCCTCCCCCTCAAAGGGAGGCCCCAAAGACCCCCAAATGGAGGCTCCTAGAGTGAACAAGCACCTCCCAACTCCCCCAGGCACAGGCCCCCCCCCCCCCCCCAAACACAGGCCACAAAGGTGTACAAACAGCCCAGACCCCCCTCCAAGACCATGGCCCCTATAGTGTACAAGCAGCTCCCAACCACCCACAGATGCAGGCCCCAACCCTTCTCAAAAGGGAGGCACCTAGAATGCATGAGCAACTCCCAACCCCCCTCAAATAAAGACCCCAAAAGTGTACAAGTAGCTCCCCACCAGAGACAGGACCCAAAGGTGTACAACCAGTTCCCAACACCCCTGAGACACAGGCCCCAACCCCCTCCCCAGACACAGGGACCCAAATTCTACAAGCAGCTCCCAACCCCTACCAGGCAGGCCCCCTACCCTATACAAGCAGCTCCCAACCCTCCCCCCCCCCCCCCGAGGGAGGCCCCCAAGCCCCCCACAAACACAGGCCCCTACAGTGTACAGGCAGCTCCCAGCCACCCCCAGATGCTGGCCCCAAAGTTGTACAAACAGCTCCCAGCCACCCTGCAGAAACAGATTCCTACATTGTACAAGCAGTTCCCAGCCCGCTAGACACAGGCCCTGACCCCCCACAGATGCAGGCCCCAAAGGTGTACAAGCAGCTCCCACCCCTCCCCCAGACGCAGGTCCCAAGCCCCCCCCCCCAAACACAGGCCCCTACAACCAGCACCCAACCCCCTACCCCCGATGCCAGGCCCAAAGGTGTAGAAGCAGCTCCAAACCTCCTCCCTCAACCCAGGCTCCAACAGTGTACAAGCAGCTCCCAACCAACCCTCCCCTTCCCCCCCCCCCCCGACACAGGCTCCAAAGGAATACAAAGAGCTCCCACCCCTCCCCCAGATGCTGGTCTCAACCCCCCCCCGCCCCCAGAAGCAGGCCCCAAAGGTGTAGAGTCAGCTCCCAACCCCCTCCATGCCGGCCCCAAGGGTCTACAAGCAGCTCCCCCCTTGCCCCCAGATACCGGCCCCCAGACACAGACCCCAAAAGCCTAATCACAGGCCCTGAACTCTAGAGGCAGGCTCCAAAACCCAGGACAAAGCCCCAGTGGTTCGAGACAGGGCCCAAATCCCAGACACAGGCCCCAAACGCTAAACATATGCCAAAAAAAGTATTAGTGCTGGTGCCAAATGTTACAGTGTCTGTAAAAAAAAAAAAAAGCCCAAAAGCCCGAGATGCTCAAGGCTGAGACGTAACTTGGCTTTTTGAATTACTGGAAAGCAGCTTTCATTCTCAGATAATTGTGTGCAGGCTAGATAGGATGGGGCTTCAGGCACCTCTTCACCTGAGGAAACACACTGCCATCAGGCACCGCTGTGCCAGACAAGCTTGTTCTGCTAGAACACCCTACTCAGATGCACTGTGGCATTCAAGTGAACTGCTTTCATGCAAATATAACGACTGATGTTACAACCCACCTTGCCTGTGGCACCTGATGAACAGAAGAGTAAGCCACCGCAGCGCTTCAAAACCATCCCTGCACGTACCGCTCCTTGTCGCTCTCTGGCCTTATCTCATATCCTTATCCACTTCTGTGGAGAGCCTTCCACGGCACCTGCAAAGCAAGACGGACACCTTTCATAGTCACCTTGTGCTACTTGGTCGTTCTGCTCCAACCCAGCTCATGACCAGCCCCTCTTCTTACACAGCTCTTCAGAGTGCAGTTTGCTCCTTTGAGCCTGTGCAAGACACCTGTGAAAGAAAAAGAAACGCATAGGCCGATGCAGCATCCAAAGACACAGCACAACTAGGTAAGTTACTCTCATCTGCTCCCTTACCTCTGCCGCTTACCAGCCCCCGAGGCAGATGCTTCAATCTAGCCTCTTCAAACAGCTACAACACCTCTAAAAGACAAAGAGGGGATGCTTAGAGGAACAGTGAGACAGACCTACAACACAACAACTGCTACATCTGTTCGTCACTCACCTTGCCAGAGGCAGCTCTGCGTGTGACGTCCCAGGTTGTACACTGCGTTACCTAACCCTTACCGTAACCCTTACCCTAACCCTTCTCACCCTTACCATTACCCAAATCCTTACCTTTACTTTTTCCTTACCCTTACTCTTTCCTTTAACCATAACCTTACCCTTACCCTATACCTTACTCCAACCCTTCCCCTTACCTTCCCCTTCCCCTTACCCTTAACCTAACCCTAAACCTTAAACCTTACCGTAAAGCTTACCCTTTCTGCTACACTTACCCTTAGCCTAAATCTAAACCTTACACTTACCCTTAGCCTAACCCTCACCCTTACCATTACCCATACCCTTATTCTTACTCTTATCCTAACCCTTACCTTTACACTTACGGTTACCATTAACCTTACCCTTACCCTAACAGTTATCCTTAACCTAACCCTTACCCTAAACCTTACACTTACTCTTAACATTAACCTTACCCTTAACCTTAAGCTAATACTTAACCTTACGTTTTTCTCACCCTAACCCTATAATTAACCATAACCATTACCCTAACACTTAACCTTACCCTTACAATAAGCCACACAACAACACTTAAATGTACACTTACGCTTAAACTTGCCCTAGCAATTACTCGTACAATTAAAATATTAATTAATTAAATTAAAAAATTTTAATTTAAAATAAATTGAATTAAAAAATTAAAATACCCTTATCCTTATACCTTATCCTTAACCCTCACCCTTATCATTACCAATACCCTTACTCTTACACTTATTCTTATACATACAACTTACCCGTTTCCTAACACTTAACCCTAACCTAACTCTAACCCTAAACCTTACCTGAACCCTTTCCAGTACCATTACATTAACCCTTACCCTTAACCTAAACCTTACACTTGCTCTTAACCTTAACCTAATACTTACCTTTACGTTTTCCTCACACTAACCCTAAAATTAACCCTAACCATTACCCTAACAGTTACCCCTAACCTAACCGTTACTCTAACACTTACAGTGACCCGTACACTTAAACATACCCTTACACTTACTCTTACCCTAACCCTTACCCTTATCATAACCCATACTCTAACACATACTTCCACCCGTACCCTTACGCTTTCCGTTACCCTAACTCTTACTCTTACCCTTACCCTTACCCTTACCCTTACCCTTACCCTTACCCTTACCCTTACCCTTACTCTTACCCTATCCCTTACCCAATCCCTTACCCTATCCCTTACCCTTAACCTAACCCTAAACCTTACCCTTATCCTAACACTTACCCTTACCGTAAACCTTACCCTTTCTGCTACACTTACCCTTAGCCTAAATCTAAACCTTACACTTAACCTTAGCCTAACCCTCACCCTTATCATTACCCATACCCTTATTCTTACTCTTACCCTAACCCTTACCTTTACACTTACGGTTACCATTAACCTTACCCTTACCCTAACACTTATCCTTAACCTAACCCTTACCCTAAACCTTACCCCAACCCTTACCCTGACCCTTACATTAACCCTAACCCTTACCCTAAACCTTACACTTACTCTTAACCTTAACCTTAGCTGTAACCTAATACTTACCCTTACGTTTCCCTCACCCTAACCCTAAAATTAACCCTAACCATTACCCTAACAAGTGTTAACCTTACCCTAACCCTAAAATTACTCGTACAATTACCCTTACGCTTACCCTTACCCTTAACCTAAGCCTAAACCATACAGTAAACCTTACCCTTTCTGCTACACTTACCCTTAGCCTAAATCTAAACCTTACACTTACCCTTAGCCTAATCTTTACCCTTAACCTAACCCTAACCCTAAACTTTATCCCAGCCCTTACCCTGACCCTTACATTAACCCTAACCCTTACCCTAAAACTTACACTTACTCTTAACCTTAACCTTACCCTTAACCATTACCCTAACACTTACCCTTACGTTTCCCTCAACCTAACCCTAAAATTAACTCTAACCATTACCCTAACACTTACCCTTACCCTAACCCTAAACGTAACTCTAACCCTTACTCTAAACCTTACCCTAACCCATAACCTTACACTTACCCTTACCCTTACCATAACCCATACCCTAACACGTTCTTGTAGCCTTAACCTTACCGCTCCCCTTACCCTTACCTTTACTGTCTCTGTTAGCCTTACACTTACACTTAACATAAACCTTAACCTTAACCTAACACTTATCATAAGCCATACAACAACACTTACATGTAAATTTACGCTTGACTTACCCTAGCAATTACTCGTACAATTACCCTTAACCTTACTATTAAGCTAACCCTAAACCTTACCCTTATCCTAACACTTACCCTTATCCTAAACCTTACCCTTTCTGCTACACTTACAGTTTTCCTAATTCTAAATCTTACCCTAACCCTCACCCTTACCTAAATCTAACCATTACCCTAAGCCTCACCCTTACCCTTACCATTATACTTACTTTTACCCTTAACCTAAACCTTACCCCAACCGTTACCCTGACCCTTACATTAACCCTAACCCTTACCCTAACCCTTACCCTAACCCTAACCCTAACCCTAACCCTAACCCTAACCCTAACCCTAACCCTAACCCTAACCCTAACCCTAACCCTGACCCTGACCCTTACTCTAAACCTAACCCTTAACCTAAACCTTACACTTAATCTTATCTTTAACCTTACCCTTAAACTAATACATACCCTTACGTTTCCCTCATCATAACCCTAAAATTAACCGTAACCATTACCCTAACACTTATACTTACCTAACCCTAAACCTTACTCTAACTTTTACCCTGAGCCAGAACCTTAGACTTGCCCTTCCCCTTCCCCTTACTAATACCGTTACCATAACCCTTACCCATACACTTACAGTTACCATTAACCTTACCCTTACCCTAACACTTACCCTTACCCTATCCCTTACACTTATCTTATCCATACAAATTACGCTTTCCCTAACACTTAACCTTAACCTAACCCTAACCCTAAACCTTACCTGAACCCTTACTCTGACCCTTACATTAACCCTTACCCTAAAACTTACACTTAACCTTAACCTTACCCTTAACCTTAACCTAATACTTACCCTTACTTTTCCCTCACCCTAACCCTAAAATTAACCCTAACCATTACCCCAACACTTACCCTTACCCTAACCCTTACCCTTACCATAACCCATACTCTAACACATACTTCTACCCGTACCCGTACCCTTACGGTAACTCTTACCCTTACCGTAACCCTTACCCTTACCGTTACCGTTACCGTGGCCCTTACCCTTACCCTTACCCTTACCCTTACCCTTACCCTTACCCTTACCCTTACCCTTACCCTTACCCTTACCCTTACCCTTACCCAAACCCTTACCCTTACCCAAACCCTTACCCTTACCCAAACCCTTACCCTTACCCTTACCCTTACCCAATCCCTTACCCAACCCTAAACCTTACCCTTATCCTAACACTTACCCTTACCGTAAACCTTACCCTTTCTGCTACACTTACCCTTAGCCTAAATCTAAACCTTACACTTACCCTTAGTCTTACCCTCACCCTTACCCTTACCCATACCCTTATTCTTACCCTTTCCCTAACCCTTACCTTTACACTTACGGTTACCATTAACCTTACCCTTACCCTAACACTTATCCTTAACCTAACCCTTACCCCAACCCTTACCCTGACCCTTACATTAACCCTAACCCTTACCCTAAATCTTACACTTACTCTTAACCTTAACCTTAGCTGTAATCTAATACTTACCCTTACATTTCTTTCACCCTAACCCTAAAATTAACCCTAACCATTACCCTAACACTTACCCTTACCCTAACCCTTACTGTAACCCTTACAATGAACCATACGCTTACACATACCCTTACCCTTACTCTTACTCTACCCTTACCCTTACCATAGCCCATACTCTAACACATACTTCTACCCTTCACCTTACTGTTACCCTTACACTTACTCTATTTGTTACTCTTACGCTTATCCTTAACATAAAACTTACTCTTAACCTTACCCTTACCATAAGCCATAGAACAACACTTACATGTTCACTTACGTTTCCACTTACCCTGGCAACTACTCGTACAATTAACCTTACCCTTACCCTTACCAAACCATTACCCTTACCCTTAACCTAATCCTCAACCTTACACTTATCCTAGCACTTACCCTTACAGTAATCCTTACCCTTTCTGCTGCACTTACTGTTTGCCTAATTCTAAACCTTACCCTACACTCACCCTTACCCTTATCATAATGCTTACATTAACCCTTAACCTAAACCTTACCCCAACCCTTACCCTGACCCTTACATTAACGCTAACCCTTACCCTAAACCTTACACTTACTCTTAACCTTAACTTTACTCTTAACATTAACCTAATACTTACGCATATGTTTTCCTGACTTTAACCCTTAAATTTACCCTAACCATTACCCTAACACTTAACCTTAACCTAACCCTAAAATTACTCGTACAATTACCCTTACCCTTACCCTTAACCTAAGCCTAAACCTTACAGTAAACCTTACCCTTTCTGCTACACTTACCCTTAGCCTAAATCTAAACCTTACACTTACCCCTACTGTAACCCTCACCCTTATCATTACCAATACCCTTACTCTTACCCTTACCCTAACCCTTCTCCTTACACTTACTGTTACCTTTAACATTACCCTTACCCTAACACTTACACTTACCCCTATCCATGCCCTTACCCTTACCCTAATCTTTACCCTTAACCTAACCCTAACCCTAAACCTTATCCCAGCCTTTACCCTGACCCTTACATTAACCCTAACCCTTACCCTAAAGCTTACACTTACTCTTAACCTTAACCTTACCCTTAACCATTACCCTAACACTTACCCTTACGTTTCCCTCACCCTAAGTCCTAAAATTAACCCTAACCATTACCCTAACACTTACCCTTACCCTAAGCCTTTCCCTTACCATGACCCATACCCTAACACGTACTTGTAGCCTTAACCTTACCGTTCCCCTTACCCTTACCTTTACTGTCTCTGTTAGCCTTACACTTACACTTAACATAAACCTTAACCTTAACCTAACCCTTATCATAAGGCATACAACAACTCTTACATGTACACTTACGCTTGCACTTACCCTAGCAATTACTCGTACAATTACCCTTAACCTTACTATTAAGCTAACCCTAAACCTTACCCTTATCCTAACACTTACCCTTATCCTAAACCTTACCCTTTCTGCTACCATTACCCATACCCTTATTCTTACCCTTACCATAACCCTTACCTTTACACTTACGGTTACCATTAACCTTACCCTTACCCTAACACTTATCCTTAACCTAACCCTTACGCTAAACCGTACCCCAACCCTTATCCTGACCCTTACATTAACCCTAACCCTTACCCTAAACCTTACACTTACTCTTAACCTTACCCTTAACATTAACCTAATACTTACGCATACGTTTTCCTGACTTTAACCCTTAAACTAATCCTAACCATTACCCTAACACTTAACCTTACCCTAACCCTAACAACCCTTACTCTAACCCTTACCCTGACCCGTACCCTTACACTTACCCTTACCCTTACCCTTTTACTTACCCTAATTCTTACCCATAGCATAACCCATACCCTAACACATATTTGTACCCTTAACCTTACCGTTACCCTTAACCTTACCCTTACCCTTACTCTATCCCTTACCCTTACGCCTACCCTTAACATAAACCTTACCCTTGACCTTACCCTTACCATAAGCCATACAACAACACTTACATGTACACTTACGCTTACACTTACCCTAGCAATTCCTCGTACAATTACCCTTACCCTTACCCTTACCCTTAACCTAAGCCGAAACCTTAAACCTTACAGTAAACCTTACCCTTTCTGCTACGTTTACCCTTAGCCTAAATCTAAACCTTACTTTAAATCTTACTAAACATTACTTTAAATCTTACCCTTACTGTAACTCTCACCCTTATCATTACCAATACCCTTTCTCTTACCCTTACCCTAACCCTTCTCCTTACACTTACTGTTACCTTTAACATTACCCGTACCCTAACACTTACACTTATCCTTATCCATGCCCTTACCCTTACCCTAATCCTTACCCTTAACCTAACCCTAACCCTAAACCTTACCCGAGCCCTTACCCTGACCCTTACATTAACCCTAACCCTTACCCTAAAACTTACACTTACTCTTAACCGTAACCTTACCCTTAACATTAACCTAATACTTACCCTTACGTTTCCCTCACCCTAACCCTAAAATTAACCCTAACCATTACCCTAACACTTACCCTTACCCTAACCGTAACTCTAACCCTTACTCTAACCCTTACCCTGACCCGTACCCTTACACTTACCCTTACCCTAAGCCTTTCCCTTAGCATAACCCATACCCTAACACGTACTTGTAGCCTTAACCTAACCGTTCCCCTTACCCTTACCCTTACCTTTACTGTCTCCGTTTCCCTTACACTTACACTTAACATAAACCTTAACCTTAACCTAACCCTTATCATAAGCCATACAACAACACTTACATGTGCACTTACGCTTGTACTTACCCTAGCAATTACTCGTACAATTACCCTTAACCTTACTATTAAGCTAACCCTAAACCTTACCCTTATCCTAACACTTACCCTTATCCTAAACCTTACCCTTTCTGCTACACTTACCCTTTGCCTAATTCTAAACCTTACCCGAACCCTCACCCTTACCTAAATCTAACTAAAATCTAACCATTACCCTAACCCCTCACCCTTACAATATACATATTTTTACCCTTTACCTAAACCTTTACCCCAACCCTTACCTTGACCCTTACATTAACCCTAATCCTTACACTAAACCTTACACTTACTCTTAACCTTAAACTTAGCTGTAACCTAATACTTACTCTTACGTTTCCCTCACCCTAACCCTAAAATTAACCCTAACCATTACCCTAACACTTACCCTTACCCTAACCCTTACTCAAACCCTTACAATGACCCGTACTTTTACACATACCCTTACACTTACCCTTACTCTTAAACTTACACTAACCCTTACCCTTAACTAAATCTAACCCTTACACTAAACATCATCCTTACCCTTACCATTATCCCTTCTCTTACCCTTATCCTAAACGTTTCCCAAACCCTTACCCTTACATTAAACCTAACCCTTACCATAACTCTTAACCTTATCCTTAAACTTAACCTAATACTTACCCTTCCATTTCCCTCACCCTAAACCTAAAATTAGCCTAACCATTACCCTAACACTTACCCTTACTCTAACCCTTACCATGAACTTAAGTGTAAGTGTTAGGATAACGTTAACCTTAAGGGTGACCCTTAAGCTTATCCTTAATGTTTATGGTTAGGTTAAGGGTAATTGTACGAGTAATTACTAGGATAAGTGTAAGCGTAAGTGTACATGTAAGTGTTGATGTATGGCTTATGGTAAGGGTAAGGTAAAGGGTAAGGTTTATGTTAAGGGAAAGTGTAAGAGTAACGGATAGAATAAGGGTAAGTGTAACGGTTAAGTGTTAGGGTAATGGTTAGGGTTAATTTTAGGATTAGGGTGAGAAAAATGTAAGGTTAAGTACTAGCTTAAGGTTAAGGGTAAGGTTAAGGTTAAGAGTAAGTGTAAGGTTTAGGTTAAGGGTTAGGGTTAATGTAAGGTTCAGGGAAAGGTTTGGGGTAAGGTTTAGGGTTAGGTTCAGCTTAAGGGTAAGGGTTGGGGTAAGGTTAAGGGTATGGATAAGGATAAGTGTAAGGGATAGGGTAAGGGTAAGGGTTAGCGTAAGGGTAAGATTAATGGTAAGGTTTATGTTAAGGGTAAGCGTAAGGGTAACGGATAGAGTAAGGGTAAGGGTAACGGTAAGGTTAAGGGTACAAATATGTGTTAGGGTATGGGTTATGGTATGGGTAAGAGTTAGGGTAATGTAAGGGTAAGGGTGAGTGTAAGGGTATGGGTCAGGGTAAGGGTTAGAGTAAGGGTTAGGGTTAGGGTAAGGGTAAGTGTTAGAATAATGGTTAGGGTTAATTTTAGGGTTAGGGTGAGGGAAACGTAAGGGTAAGTATTGGGTTAAGGTAAGGGTAAGTGTAAGGTTTAGATTTAGGCTAATGGTAAATGTAGCAGAAAGGGTAAGGTTTACGATAAGGGTAAGTGTTAGGGTAAGGGTAAGGTTTAGGGTAACATAAAGGGTAAGGATTACGGTAAGGGTAAGGGTACGGGTAGAATTTGTTAGAATATGGCTTATGGTAAGGGTAAGGTTTAGGGTAAGAGTAAGTGTAAGTGTATGTGTAAGGGTACGGGTCATTGTAAGGGTTAGAGTAAGGGTTAGGGTAAGGGTAGGTGTTAGGGTAATAGTTAGGGTTAATTTTAGGGTTAGGGTGAGGGAAACGGAAGGGTAAGTATTAGGTTAAGGTTAAGGGTAAGGTTAAGGTTAAGAGTAAGTGTAAGTTTTAGGGTAAGGGTAAGGGTTAATGTAAGGGTCAGGGTAAGGGTTAAGGTAAGGTTTAGGGTTAGAGTTAGGTTAAGGTTAAGTTTTAGGGTAAGGGTAAGTTATATGTATAAGGATAAGTGTAAGGGTAAGTGTTAGGGTAAGTGTAAGGATAAGGATAAGTGTACAAGTCAGGGTAAGGTTTAGAGTTAGGATTAGGGTTTGGGTTAGGGTAAGGGTAAGTGTTAGGGTAATGGTTAGGGTTAATTTTAGGTGTATGGTGACGGATAAGAAAGGGTAAGTAGTAGGTTAAGGTTAAGCGTAAGGTTAAGGTTAAGAGTAAGTGTAAGTTTTAGGGTACGGTTTAGGGTTAATGTAAGGGTCAGGGTAAGTGTTTGAGTAAGATTTAGGGTTAGGGTAAGAGTAAGTATATGGGTAATGGTAAGGGTAAGTGTTAGGGTTAGGGTAAGTGTAAGGTTTAGATTTAGGCTAAGGGTAAGTGTAGCAGAAAGGGTAAGGGTTACGGTAAGTGTAAGTGTAAGGATAAGGTTAAGGTTTAGGATTACGTTAAGGGTAAGGGTAATGCTTTGGTAAGGGTAAGAGTAAGGGTAAAGGTAAGGGTTACGGTAAGGGTAAGGGTACTGGTAGAAGTATGTGTTAGAGTACGGCTTATGGTAAGGGTACAAGTAGCTCCCCCCCCAGAGACAGGACCCAAAGGTGTACAACCAGTTCCCAACACCCCTGAGACACAGGCCCCAACCCCCCCCCCAGACACAGCGACCCAAATTCTACAAGCAGCTCCCAACCCCTGCCAGGCAGGCCCCCTACCCTATACAAGCAGCTCCCAACCCTCCCCCCCCCCGCCCGAGGGAGGCCCCCAAGGCCCCCACAAACTCAGGCCCCTACAGTGTACAGGCAGCTCCCAGCCACCCCCAGATGCTGGCCCCAAAGTTGTACAAACAGCTCCCAGCCACCCTGCAGAAACAGATTCCTACATTGTACAAGCAGTTCCCAGCCCGCTAGACACAGGCCCTGACCCCCCACAGATGCAGGCCCCAAAGGTGTACAAGCAGCTCCCACCCCTCCCCCAGACGTAGGTCCCAAGCCCCCCCCCCAAACACAGGCCCCTACAACCAGCACCCAACCCCCTACCCCTGATGCCAGGCCCAAAGGTGTAGAAGCAGCTCCAAACCTCCTCCCTCAACCCAGGCTCCAACAGTGTACAAGCAGCTCCCAACCAACCCTCCCCTTCCCCCCCCCCCCCCGCCCCCCGACACAGGCTCCAAAGGAATACAAAGAGCTCCCACCCCTCCCCCAGATGCAGGTCTCAACCCCCCCCCCGCCCCCAGAAGCAGGCCCCAAAGGTGTACAGTAAGCTCCCAACCCCCTCAATGCTGGCCCCTAGGGTCTACAAGCAGCTCCCCCCTTGCCCCCAGATACCGGCCCCCAGACACAGACCCCAAAAGCCTAATCACAGGCCCTGAACTCTAGAGGCAGGCTCCAAAACCCAGGACAAAGCCCCAGTGGTACGAGACAGGGCCCAAATCCCAGACACAGGCCCCAAACGCTAAACATATGCCAAAAAAAGTATTAGTGTTGGTGCCAAATGTTACAGACAGGCCCAAAAGCCCGAGATGCTCAAGGCTGAGATGTAACTTGGCTTTCTGAATTACTGGAAAGCAGCTTTCATTCTCAGATAATTGTGTGCAGGCTGATTAAGGAGGTATTGGGGAGGCAAGGACAATCCCCAGACAAGGACTGTATATCTCGAAACAAGACACTGGAACTCATGATAAGGAAGCGGCAGGCGGACAGAGAAACGAATGTAAGGACTATAACTCTCGAAACTGGACATTGGAATTCATTATAAAGATACAACAAACGGGAGAATTAGCAACAACCAGCTCTTGCAATTAAGAAACATGCCAATTCAGCAGATTCCTGACCAAAGGTGAAAAGTACCCTGTGAGGAAGACTCGGGGTCTTCCTCCCAAAGACCCCTGCCCACGTCCCAAAGACCCCTGCCCACAATTCTTGGAAAGCTCTGCGCAGGCGCAAGGTGCCAAACGGCTAATTAGCATGAGAAGCGAGGGAAGGCGGGGATAGGTAATGCATATGTGTAGGTGCTTGTAGAATATTGATAGATTGATTGTATAAATTCAAGACTGCTTTCTGCTTTGGGTATGCACGATAGGTGAAGAGATCCCCCGAGCATCCAGCGCTGCAATAAAGAATATACCACTTAAAGGAATTTCGGCTTCGATCTTTGAATCAATTTGGCGACCCAGATGGGACAACCTCTCTGCCGGACTGCAGGACCTGCTGGGAACAGGACTCCCTAGGGTACCCCCGGGATTTCCCGGAGGGACTCCTCGACTCACCAGATCACTGCGGAGGCAGACAAGGACCCCATCATTGTAAGTGAGTATATTCTTTATTCTGGTTTGTTTTTCTGGTAGACCGGTCATCTGGAACTGTCTGTAAGTCAGAAGGTGATCTTCTGCGAGGCAGTGTTTGGTATATACTTTGTGGTTAGCACCATAAGTACATGTTTGGGGACCTTAAGGAAGGAGCTCGCTTTAAGGTCCATCTGGAATTGTGTTGTCTATTTCGGTTTTCTGACTCATGGAGTATGGTATTTAACTCTGGTTATTGTTACTGCGATTTTGGCTATTTTCCTGGTGGTAATAGTAGGTTCGTGGCATTGTTATAAGAAAGATATCGTTACGGTGTTACACAGTTCGGTTTTCTGACTTATCGCATGTGGAATTTAACTCTGACTATTGTTACTGTGATTTTGGCAATATTGCTGGTAATAGTAGTTTTGTGGCATCGCTACTGAAAGATATTGCGTGCCCGTAGTTTTGTGAGTGATACGTTTTGTGATACGCTTTTGTAAGTAACATGTGTATTCTGAAAGTGTAAACTGGAAACTGGGGGGGCAAACAAGCAGTGACATTTTAAAGAAAAGTGTGTTAGTATGTGTTTTAAGTCACTGGAAGGATATTGGAGGATCTGCCGGTGGAAGTGTGAACAGGAAAACATTGATAAAATATCGTAATCAGTGGTGGCCGCCTTATAAGCTGGAATGTGGAGAAAAGTGGCCCCTAAATGGAACTTTATAATATTTTGCTACAGTTAATGTTGTTTTTTTGAGAAGCAGAACAGGATGAAATGTTGTATACTGATGTTTCAGCATCTTGGTGGGAAAAGGTAGGGAATTAAGTTGGCCCCTGCCTGAACCTTTGATGTTGGCATTAGAGAAGTACAGGCTGGAGAAAGATAAAGGAAGTGTTAAAAGGGTTGTTGAAAGTGTTAAAGGTGTTTGAAGTTGAATGAGCAGGGAAAGAGGATGTAGGAATGTTAATAGTTCTGCCTCTGCCCGAGGCAGAGATCTTAAAATCATGGGTGTTAGCCCTTTAGGGCAAAGGGACCATGATCGGTCCAAGAGAGTTGTCACAGAAACAGAAAAGAGGTCAACTCTTAAAACAACCTGAGTTCATGTGCGAGCTCAGATTGCTGATGGGACCGTTCAGGGAACTGTGGACAATTGCATTCCCCTGACCGACCCCCACTAAGACCCGAATCATCCTGAAAATCATGAACGGTTAAGTAAATACTAAAACCTGGATGAATTGGGAATTGAGAATATGCTTCCAACAAGGTCTAAAAGAAAGCCCTATGGAATTTTTGGACCAACTCTGAAATGGAATGAAAATAAATAAATAAATAAATAAATAAAACAAAACGGTTTGGACCTGGCTTTGGAGGACAAATTGACTAGCCTTTTCCTAGGGTAATCAACCCCTGATTTCAACAGGAATAACGGGGACCTGGGGAATCTACCCTAGCGGATCCTCCACTGGTTATAATGAAGCTAGGGGAGGAATGGAAGTGAAATTTCTTATTGCTATGGGGCAACGTGTTCAGTTCTAAATCAAGCATTAATGCCTTCACAGAATTATTATGTTAGGGTAAAAGGTGTGTCGTGGTTTAACCCGGCCGGCAGCTAAACACCACGCAGCTGTTCGCTCCCCCTCCCCTTCCCTCTCCCTGGAAAGTGAAGCCTGTGAGTTGAGATAAAGACAGTTTAATAAGACAAAATAATAATAATAATAATAATAATAATAATAATAATAATAATAGTAATAGTAATAGTAATAGTAACAGTAATAGTAATAGTAATAATAATAATACAATGATGATAATAGTACCACTACTAATAATGTGTACAAACAAGTGATGCACAATGCAATTGCTCACCACCCGCTGACCGATGCCCAGCCTAACCCCGAGCAGTCCGGCCCCCTCCCCCTGGCTAGCCACCCCTATGTATTGTTTAGCCTGACGTCAGATGCTATGGAATACCCCTTTGGCTAGTTTGGGTCACCTGTCCTGGGTCTGTCCCCTCCCAGCTCTTACTGCACCCCCAGCCTGCCTGTTGGCAGGACAGAGCAAGAAGCTGAGATGTCCTTGGCTTGGTATAAGCATTGCTCTGCAACAACTGAAACATCGGGGTGTTATCAGCACTCTTCTCATCCTAAGCCAAAACATAGCATTCTCCCAGCTACTAGGAAGAAAATTAACTCTGTTCTAACTGAAACCAGGACAAGGTGTAACCGAAAAGGCTTATTTTTGTGAACCTTTGAAGTACAAGTTAGGGAAACAATGGGGCATACACAGATTTTTATCTATGCCTAGCTCCTCATGGGCACTCTTAGGTAGAGATTTATTAGAGCAAGTAGGAGCAGAAATTGTCTTTGAAAAAGGGAAAATGGAATTAAGAACAGGAGAAGAACAACTAATAAATGTGTTAAGCTTGGCACTAATACAAACTGACCCTAAAAGTGAAATACCTTTAGAGATCACAGATCAAGTATGTCCAGGAGTTTGGGCTACCGAAGTCCCTGGAAGAGCTAAAAATGTGACCTTAATGATTATTAAATTAAAGCCAGGAGAGAAACCCGTTAAGGTTAAGTAATATCCTTTGAGGATAGAAGATAGGAAAGGAATTAAAGAGATAATTGATAAAGTTTTACAGTATGGATTATTGATTGAATGCGAATCAGAATACAATGCACCCATATTGCCAATTAAAAAGGCAGATGAAAAAGCTATAGGCTAGTTCCGGATTTGAGGGCCATAAATAAAATCACTGAGGATATACATCCAGTAGTGGCAAACCCTTATGCTTTGCTGACTAAATTAAAGAATAGTCAAGTCTGGTTTACCGTACTGGATTTAAAAGATGCCTTCTTCTGCCTAGGCTTAGCCACAGAAAGCCAAAACCTATTCGCCTTTGAATGGGAAAATCCCGATTCAGGCAGAAGGACGCAGCTTACGTGGACATTACTACCTCAAGGATTCAAGAATAGCCCCACTATTTTTGGAAACCAATTAGCAAGGGAACTCGAAACATGGATACCTCCGGACACTGAAGGTGCTTTGTTACAATATGTAGTATGTAGATGATATCTTAATAGCTACCGAGACTAAAGGGAGTTGGATTCAATGGACTATAAGTCGTCTTCATTTTCTGGGTTTAAATGGATATCAAGTCTCTTGACAGAAAGTCCAGCTGGCTCAACAAAGTGTGACCTATCTGGGATTTGACATTTCGGAAGGACAACGAGAACTAGGAACTGAACATAAGGAAGTCATTTGCCGGACTCCAGAACCTCAAATGGTAAAGGAGCTACAAACCTTTTTAGGAATGACAGGTTGGTGTCGCCTTTGGATTTATAATTATGGACTATTGGTAAAGCCTCTATGTGAATTGATAAAGATTAACCCGTCAAAGTTAGTCTGGACTGGAGAAGCACAAAAAGTCTTTAAACAACTTAAACAAGAATTGATGATTTTGAAATATCAAGCAATATTGGTAGAACAGGACGACGTGGAAATTGTGATAATTCATATTGTGAATCTAGCCTCTTTTCTTAGTGATGCTCCGGCACAAGCTGTGATTCACGATTGTTTAGAAACTCTAGAGACTGTGTATTCCAGCCGACCAGACCTTAAGGAGGAGCCCATGGAAGATGCGGAAGAAACTTGGTTCCCGGATGGGAGCAGTTTTGTTACGCAAAGACAACGTAAAGCTGGATATGCTATAACAACTACTCAGCAGGTAATCGAGTCTAAGCCTTTACCCCCTGGAACATCAGCTCAAAAGGCGGAGATAGTTGCTCTCACGAGAGCATTGGAACTGGCAGCGGGAAAAAGGGTAAATATTTGGACAGATTCTAAATACACATTCGGCGTGGTACATGCTCATGGAGCAATTTGGAAAGAACATGGATTGCTGACCGCTCAGTGAAAACACAAAGTATGCTGAAGAAATTTTAAAATTGTTAGAGGCTGTAAAACAACCAGAAAAGGTAGCTATCATGCATTGTCAGGGACACCAAAAGGGGAACACCGATTTTGAAATTGGAAAATCGATTGGCAGAGGCTAAGCAGGCAGCTGAAATAACTGAGGTGAAGGCATTGTCTTTGATACCAGACGGTAAAATCCAAACTATATCCAAATTATACAAAAGAAGACTTAAAATTAATTGAAGATTTGAAAGGTAAAATGAAACCAGATGGATGAGTATATTTAAAAGATAACCCCATAGTAATACCCTCTAGTTTGACATGGCCCATAGTTCTTACAGAACACAATAAAACGCATTGGGGAGCTGGCACACCGCATAAGAGCCTGAGTCCGACATTAGTGGGACGATATGATAAAACAAGTAACTCAACAATGTAGCATTTGCTTACACAATAACCCCAATACCAAGAATAGAATAAAATTTGGAATAATCGGTAAAGGAAATTATTCGGGGCAACAGTGGCAAATTGATTTTTCAGAACTCCCTAGAAAAGGGGGGTATCATTATTTACTGGTTCTGACTGACACGTTTTCAGGAAGGCCTGAAGCCTTTCCCTGTCGAACAAACAAAGCAAGAGAAGTGGTTAAAGTCTTGTTAAATGAAGTAATACCATGCTTTGGGATTCTAGTAGCAATGTCTTCTGATAGAGTTTCACATTTTTGTGCACAAGTGGTAGAACAGATAAGTAAGATTCTAAAGATAGATTGGCAACTGCATACTCCTTATAGACCACAGGCAAGTGGACAGGTAGAAAAAATGAACCATTTAATTAAACAATAAATAGCTAAAATTGGATAAGAAGCTAATTTGTCATGGCCTCAATCCCTCCCTTTAGCATTACTTGGAATTAGAGTTAAACCTAGAATAAAAGGAAATTTGAGTCCCTTCAAAATCTTATATGGAAGGCCATAGCAATTTCTATTTAGTGGAGAGGACCTAACGCAGTTAGGATCAGAACATTTATATGCTTATATAACTGAACTTCAGAAACAATTAAATAAAGTACATACATTTGTTTTAGGGACCAGGGCTAGAGGGTTGGATCAACCAATCCACCCCTTTAAGCTCGGGGATTTTATTTTTATAAAGACTTTTTCAGGACAACCCGTGCAGGAAAAATGGAAGGAAAGTGGATGGGAGCATACCAAGTATTACTGACAACACACACCGCCATTAAGATTAAGAAGCAAGCAGCTTGGATCCACAATTCAAGGGTGAAGAAGGCCCCGGCGAGGATATGGACCACCACTCCAATTGGACCAACAAAATTACGGTTTTCCAGATCCTAATGATTGCAGGGGTGCGTTTCTCGGATTTGGGGTGGGCAACTTGGGATGAGAACTTACACCTGACCTTAATACAAACAATTTCTCAAGTAACTAATAAGACGAACTGTTGGGTATGCACCCATCTGCCACAGCATGGGAATAAGGGTGTATCGTTAATTGGGATTCCCTTGCCTGCAAACTTATCTTGGACTAATTTGTGGGAAAACACATCTCGGGGTCGAAAACATTAAGCAGTTTTGGAACTAGAAGTGAGTAGCTTCATGCCGTTAGAATCCTATTATGTATGTGTACAAAGGTGTAACCCGCCTAAGGGTATAGGAAAACAGCATTGTATAAATACGGATACTACTTATGTGGGAAATCAGACATCTTGTAATTGAACAATTGATATTAGTACGACTAGCGGCTGGGCAAATTCAACCAGCTGGACGGTTCCAGAAGGAAAAGGGTGGTATTGGCTATGCAATGATACAGCCCGTAAGGTCTTGCCTGAGAATTGGAAGGGAACTTGCACTCTTGGAGCGGTAGTCCCCAATATGACAGTACATGATGTAGTGCCTCGAGGTTACTTGAGAAATCATATCCGGAGAATCAGATGAAAAATTAACAATCCATTGGTAGAGAGACACACCCCTTTTCATAGTTTTGTGCGATGGTTTATCCCATGGTTAGGAGTGAGTGAATTGGAAAAGGCAATAGTTAATATTTCTGCAATTATAGAGAAGTTAGAAAACAAAATTCTGGATGCTATAAAGGCTCAACAAGAAGAGATATCTAGTTTATCACAGGTAGTGTTACAAAATCGGATGGCCCTAGACTTGTTACTGGCCACTCAAGGGGGAGTCTGTACAGTAATAAACACAAGTTGTTGTATGTATGTAGATCAGAGTGGAAGGATCTCTACCGACCTGGAAGAAATATGGAAGCAGACCAGGATCCTACATGAGATCAGTAAAGATGATCTTTCATGGAGTTTTAGTGAACTATGGACTAAGTTAACCTCCTGGTTGCCCAATTTCCAATGGTTGAAACAAGTATTCATTGCTCTAATCGTATTAGTAGTGTTAGGAATATTTGTGTGCATGTTGTTTAGATGCCTGCTTTGTTGTGTTACTGTAAATAAAGAAAGTATCTGATGCAAAAGAATTTGCATGGGAAAAGAAAAGGGTGGAATGATTAAGGAGGTATTGGGGAGGCAAGGACAATCCCCAGACAAGGACTGTATATCTCGAAACAAGACACTGGAACTCATGATAAGGAAGCGGCAGGCGGACAGAGAAACGAATGTAAGGACTATAACTCTCGAAACTGGACATTGGAATTCATTATAAAGATACAACAAACGGGAGAATTAGCAACAACCAGCTCTTGCAATTAAGAAACATGCCAATTCAGCAGATTCCTGACCAAAGGTGAAAAGTACCCTGTGAGGAAGACTCGGGGTCTTCCTCCCAAAGACCCCTGCCCACGTCCCAAAGACCCCTGCCCACAATTCTTGGAAGGCTCTGCGCAGGCGCAAGGTGCCAAAAGGCTAATTAGCATGAGAAGCGAGGGAAGGCGGGGATAGGTAATGCATATGTATAGGTGCTTGTAGAATATTGATAGATTGATTGTATAAATTCAAGACTGCTTTCTGCTTTGGGTATGCACGATAGGTGGAGAGATCCCCCGTGCATCCAGCGCTGCAATAAAGAATATACCACTTAAAGGAATTTCGGCTTCGATCTTTGAATCAATTTGGCGACCCAGATGGGACAACCTCTCTGCCGGACTGCAGGACCTGCTGGGAACAGGACTCCCTAGGGTACCCCCGGGATTTCCCGGAGGGACTCCTCGACTCACCGGATCACTGCGGAGGCAGACAAGGACCCCATCATGGTAAGTGAGTATATTCTTTATTCTGGTTTGTTTTTCTGGTAGACCGGTCATCTGGAACTGTCTGTAAGTCAGAAGGTGATCTTCTGCGAGGCAGTGTTTGGTATATACTTTGTGGTTAGCACCATAAGTACATGTTTGGGGACCTTAAGGAAGGAGCTCGCTTTAAGGTCCATCTGGAATTGTGTTGTCTATTTCGGTTTTCTGACTCATGGAGTATGGTATTTAACTCTGGTTATTGTTACTGCGATTTTGGCTATTTTCCTGGTGGTAATAGTAGGTTCGTGGCATTGTTATAAGAAAGATATCGTTACAGTGTTACACAGTTCGGTTTTCTGACTTATCGCATGTGGAATTTGACTCTGACTATTGTTACTGTGATTTTGGCAATATTGCTGGTAATAGTAGTTTTGTGACATCGCTACTGAAAGATATTGCGTGCCCGTAGTTTTGTGAGTGATACGTTTTGTGATACGCTTTTGTAAGTAACGTGTGTATTCTGAAAGTGTAAACTGGAAACTGGGGGGGCAAACAAGCAGTGAAATTTTAAAGAAAAGTGTGTTAGGATGTGTTTTAAGTCACTGGAAGGATATTGGAGGATCTGCCGGT
This sequence comes from Aythya marila, assembly GCF_965140915.1. Taxonomy (NCBI): domain Eukaryota; kingdom Metazoa; phylum Chordata; class Aves; order Anseriformes; family Anatidae; genus Aythya; species Aythya marila. Next base: position 152,389 of record NW_028137647.1, read on the forward strand.
GGAAGTGTGAACAGGAAAACATTGATAAAATATCATAATCAGTGGTGGCCGCTTTATAAGCTGGAATGTGGCGAAAAGTGGCCCCTAAATGGAACTTTAAACTATAATATTTTGCTACAGTTAATGTTGTTTTTTGAGAAGCAGAACAGGAGGAAATGTTGTATACTGATGTTTCAGCATCTTGGTGGGAAAAGGTACGGAATTAAGTTGGCCCCTGACTGAACCTTTGATGTTGGCATTAGAGAAGTACAGGCTGGAGAAAGATAAAGGAAGTGTTAAAAGGGTTGTTGAAAGTGTTAAAGGTGTTTGAAGTTGAATGAGCAGGGAAAGAGGATGTAGGAATGTTAATAGTTCTGCCTCTGCCCGAGGCAGAGATCTTAAAATCATGGGTGTTAGCCCTTTAGGGCAAAGGGACCATGATCGGTCCGAGAGAGTTGTCACAGAAACAGAAAAGAGGTCAACTCTTAAAACAACCTGAGTTCATGTGCGAGCTCAGATTGCTGATGGGACCGTTCAGGGAACTGTGGACAATTGCATTCCCCTGACCGACCCCCACTAAGACCCGAATCATCCTGAAAATCATGAACGGTTAAGTAAATACTAAAACCTGGATGAATTGGGAATTGAGAATATGCTTCCAACAAGGTCTAAAAGAAAGCCCTATGGAATTTTTGGACCAACTCTGAAATGGAATGAAAATAAATAAATAAATAAATAAATAAAACAAAACGGTTTGGACCTGGCTTTGGAGGACAAATTGACTAGCCTTTTCCTAGGGTAATCAACCCCTGATTTCAACAGGAATAACGGGGACCTGGGGAATCTACCCTAGCGGATCCTCCACTGGTTATAATGAAGCTAGGGGAGGAATGGAAGTGAAATTTCTTATTGCTATGGGGCAACGTGTTCAGTTCTAAATCAAGCATTAATGCCTTCACAGAATTATTATGTTAGGGTAAAAGGTGTGTCGTGGTTTAACCCGGCCGGCAGCTAAACACCACGCAGCTGTTCGCTCCCCCTCCCCTTCCCTCTCCCTGGAAAGTGAAGCCTGTGAGTTGAGATAAAGACAGTTTAATAAGACAAAATAATAGTAATAGTAATAGTAATAGTAATAGTAATAGTAATAGTAATAGTAATAGTAATAGTAATAGTAATAATAATAATACAATGATGATAATAGTACCACTACTAATAATGTGTACAAACAAGTGATGCACAATGCAATTGCTCACCACCCGCTGACCGATGCCCAGCCTAACCCCGAGCAGTCCGGCCCCCTCCCCCTGGCTAGCCACCCCTATGTATTGTTTAGCCTGACGTCAGATGCTATGGAATACCCCTTTGGCTAGTTTGGGTCACCTGTCCTGGGTCTGTCCCCTCCCAGCTCTTACTGCACCCCCAGCCTGCCTGTTGGCAGGACAGAGCAAGAAGCTGAGATGTCCTTGGCTTGGTATAAGCATTGCTCTGCAACAACTGAAACATCGGGGTGTTATCAGCACTCTTCTCATCCTAAGCCAAAACATAGCATTCTCCCAGCTACTAGGAAGAAAATTAACTCTGTTCTAACTGAAACCAGGACAAGGTGTAACCGAAAAGGCTTATTTTTGTGAACCTTTGAAGTACAAGTTAGGGAAACAATGGGGCATACACAGATTTTTATCTATGCCTAGCTCCTCATGGGCACTCTTAGGTAGAGATTTATTAGAGCAAGTAGGAGCAGAAATTGTCTTTGAAAAAGGGAAAATGGAATTAAGAACAGGAGAAGAACAACTAATAAATGTGTTAAGCTTGGCACTAATACAAACTGACCCTAAAAGTGAAATACCTTTAGAGATCACAGATCAAGTATGTCCAGGAGTTTGGGCTACCGAAGTCCCTGGAAGAGCTAAAAATGTGACCTTAATGATTATTAAATTAAAGCCAGGAGAGAAACCCGTTAAGGTTAAGTAATATCCTTTGAGGATAGAAGATAGGAAAGGAATTAAAGAGATAATTGATAAATTTTTACAGTATGGATTATTGATTGAATGCGAATCAGAATACAATGCACCCATATTGCCAATTAAAAAGGCAGATGAAAAAGCTATAGGCTAGTTCCGGATTTGAGGGCCATAAATAAAATCACTGAGGATATACATCCAGTAGTGGCAAACCCTTATGCTTTGCTGACTAAATTAAAGAATAGTCAAGTCTGGTTTACCGTACTGGATTTAAAAGATGCCTTCTTCTGCCTAGGCTTAGCCACAGAAAGCCAAAACCTATTCGCCTTTGAATGGGAAAATCCCGATTCAGGCAGAAGGACGCAGCTTACGTGGACATTACTACCTCAAGGATTCAAGAATAGCCCCACTATTTTTGGAAACCAATTAGCAAGGGAACTCGAAACATGGATACCTCCGGACACTGAAGGTGCTTTGTTACAATATGTAGTATGTAGATGATATCTTAATAGCTACCGAGACTAAAGGGAGTTGGATTCAATGGACTATAAGTCGTCTTCATTTTCTGGGTTTAAATGGATATCAAGTCTCTTGACAGAAAGTCCAGCTGGCTCAACAAAGTGTGACCTATCTGGGATTTGACATTTCGGAAGGACAACGAGAACTAGGAACTGAACATAAGGAAGTCATTTGCCGGACTCCAGAACCTCAAATGGTAAAGGAGCTACAAACCTTTTTAGGAATGACAGGTTGGTGTCGCCTTTGGATTTATAATTATGGACTATTGGTAAAGCCTCTATGTGAATTGATAAAGATTAACCCGTCAAAGTTAGTCTGGACTGGAGAAGCACAAAAAGTCTTTAAACAACTTAAACAAGAATTGATGATTTTGAAATATCAAGCAATATTGGTAGAACAGGACGACGTGGAAATTGTGATAATTCATATTGTGAATCTAGCCTCTTTTCTTAGTGATGCTCCGGCACAAGCTGTGATTCACGATTGTTTAGAAACTCTAGAGACTGTGTATTCCAGCCGACCAGACCTTAAGGAGGAGCCCATGGAAGATGCGGAAGAAACTTGGTTCCCGGATGGGAGCAGTTTTGTTACGCAAAGACAACGTAAAGCTGGATATGCTATAACAACTACTCAGCAGGTAATCGAGTCTAAGCCTTTACCCCCTGGAACATCAGCTCAAAAGGCGGAGATAGTTGCTCTCACGAGAGCATTGGAACTGGCAGCGGGAAAAAGGGTAAATATTTGGACAGATTCTAAATACACATTCGGCGTGGTACATGCTCATGGAGCAATTTGGAAAGAACATGGATTGCTGACCGCTCAGTGAAAACACAAAGTATGCTGAAGAAATTTTAAAATTGTTAGAGGCTGTAAAACAACCAGAAAAGGTAGCTATCATGCATTGTCAGGGACACCAAAAGGGGAACACCGATTTTGAAATTGGAAAATCGATTGGCAGAGGCTAAGCAGGCAGCTGAAATAACTGAGGTGAAGGCATTGTCTTTGATACCAGACGGTAAAATCCAAACTATATCCAAATTATACAAAAGAAGACTTAAAATTAATTGAAGATTTGAAAGGTAAAATGAAACCAGATGGATGAGTATATTTAAAAGATAACCCCATAGTAATACCCTCTAGTTTGACATGGCCCATAGTTCTTACAGAACACAATAAAACGCATTGGGGAGCTGGCACACCGCATAAGAGCCTGAGTCCGACATTAGTGGGACGATATGATAAAACAAGTAACTCAACAATGTAGCATTTGCTTACACAATAACCCCAATACCAAGAATAGAATAAAATTTGGAATAATCGGTAAAGGAAATTATTCGGGGCAACAGTGGCAAATTGATTTTTCAGAACTCCCTAGAAAAGGGGGGTATCATTATTTACTGGTTCTGACTGACACGTTTTCAGGAAGGCCTGAAGCCTTTCCCTGTCGAACAAACAAAGCAAGAGAAGTGGTTAAAGTCTTGTTAAATGAAGTAATACCATGCTTTGGGATTCTAGTAGCAATGTCTTCTGATAGAGTTTCACATTTTTGTGCACAAGTGGTAGAACAGATAAGTAAGATTCTAAAGATAGATTGGCAACTGCATACTCCTTATAGACCACAGGCAAGTGGACAGGTAGAAAAAATGAACCATTTAATTAAACAATAAATAGCTAAAATTGGATAAGAAGCTAATTTGTCATGGCCTCAATCCCTCCCTTTAGCATTACTTGGAATTAGAGTTAAACCTAGAATAAAAGGAAATTTGAGTCCCTTCAAAATCTTATATGGAAGGCCATAGCAATTTCTATTTAGTGGAGAGGACCTAACGCAGTTAGGATCAGAACATTTATATGCTTATATAACTGAACTTCAGAAACAATTAAATAAAGTACATACATTTGTTTTAGGGACCAGGGCTAGAGGGTTGGATCAACCAATCCACCCCTTTAAGCTCGGGGATTTTATTTTTATAAAGACTTTTTCAGGACAACCCGTGCAGGAAAAATGGAAGGAAAGTGGATGGGAGCATACCAAGTATTACTGACAACACACACCGCCATTAAGATTAAGAAGCAAGCAGCTTGGATCCACAATTCAAGGGTGAAGAAGGCCCCGGCGAGGATATGGACCACCACTCCAATTGGACCAACAAAATTACGGTTTTCCAGATCCTAATGATTGCAGGGGTGCGTTTCTCGGATTTGGGGTGGGCAACTTGGGATGAGAACTTACACCTGACCTTAATACAAACAATTTCTCAAGTAACTAATAAGACGAACTGTTGGGTATGCACCCATCTGCCACAGCATGGGAATAAGGGTGTATCGTTAATTGGGATTCCCTTGCCTGCAAACTTATCTTGGACTAATTTGTGGGAAAACACATCTCGGGGTCGAAAACATTAAGCAGTTTTGGAACTAGAAGTGAGTAGCTTCATGCCGTTAGAATCCTATTATGTATGTGTACAAAGGTGTAACCCGCCTAAGGGTATAGGAAAACAGCATTGTATAAATACGGATACTACTTATGTGGGAAATCAGACATCTTGTAATTGAACAATTGATATTAGTACGACTAGCGGCTGGGCAAATTCAACCAGCTGGACGGTTCCAGAAGGAAAAGGGTGGTATTGGCTATGCAATGATACAGCCCGTAAGGTCTTGCCTGAGAATTGGAAGGGAACTTGCACTCTTGGAGCGGTAGTCCCCAATATGACAGTACATGATGTAGTGCCTCGAGGTTACTTGAGAAATCATATCCGGAGAATCAGATGAAAAATTAACAATCCATTGGTAGAGAGACACACCCCTTTTCATAGATTTGTGCGATGGTTTATCCCATGGTTAGGAGTGAGTGAATTGGAAAAGGCAATAGTTAATATTTCTGCAATTATAGAGAAGTTAGAAAACAAAATTCTGGATGCTATAAAGGCTCAACAAGAAGAGATATCTAGTTTATCACAGGTAGTGTTACAAAATCGGATGGCCCTAGACTTGTTACTGGCCACTCAAGGGGGAGTCTGTACAGTAATAAACACAAGTTGTTGTATGTATGTAGATCAGAGTGGAAGGATCTCTACCGACCTGGAAGAAATATGGAAGCAGACCAGGATCCTACATGAGATCAGTAAAGATGATCTTTCATGGAGTTTTAGTGAACTATGGACTAAGTTAACCTCCTGGTTGCCCAATTTCCAATGGTTGAAACAAGTATTCATTGCTCTAATCGTATTAGTAGTGTTAGGAATATTTGTGTGCATGTTGTTTAGATGCCTGCTTTGTTGTGTTACTGTAAATAATGAAAGTATCTGATGCAAAAGAATTTGCATGGGAAAAGAAAAGGGGGGATTGATTAAGGAGGTATTGGGGAGGCAAGGACAATCCCCAGACAAGGACTGTATATCTCGAAACAAGACACTGGAACTCATGATAAGGAAGCGGCAGGCGGACAGAGAAACGAATGTAAGGACTATAAATCTCGAAACTGGACATTGGAATTCATTATAAAGATACAACAAACGGGAGAATTAGCAACAACCAGCTCTTGCAATTAAGAAACATGCCAATTCAGCAGATTCCTGACCAAAGGTGAAAAGTACCCTGTGAGGAAGACTCGGGGTCTTCCTCCCAAAGACCCCTGCCCACGTCCCAAAGACCCCTGCCCACAATTCTTGGAAGGCTCTGCGCAGGCGCAAGGTGCCAAAAGGCTAATTAGCATGAGAAGCGAGGGAAGGCGGGGATAGGTAATGCATATGTGTAGGTGCTTGTAGAATATTGATAGATTGATTGTATAAATTCAAGACTGCTTTCTGCTTTGGGTATGCACGATAGGTGGAGAGATCCCCCGAGCATCCAGCGCTGCAATAAAGAATATACCACTTAAAGGAATTTCGGCTTCGATCTTTGAATCAATTTGGCGACCCAGATGGGACAACCTCTCTGCCGGACTGCAGGACCTGCTGGGAACAGGACTCCCTAGGGTACCCCCGGGATTTCCCGGAGGGACTCCTCGACTCACCGGATCACTGCGGAGGCAGACAAGGACCCCATCATCGTAAGTGAGTATATTCTTTATTCTGGTTGGGTTTTCTGGTAGACCGGTCATCTGGAACTGTCTGTAAGTCAGAAGGTGATCTTCTGCGAGGCAGTGTTTGGTATATACTTTGTGGTTAGCACCATAAGTACATGTTTGGGGACCTTAAGGAAGGAGCTCGCTTTAAGGTCCATCTGGAATTGTGTTGTCTATTTCGGTTTTCTGACTCATGGAGTATGGTATTTAACTCTGGTTATTGTTACTGCGATTTTGGCTATTTTCCTGGTGGTAATAGTAGGTTCGTGGCATTGTTATAAGAAAGATATCGTTACGGTGTTACACAGTTCGGTTTTCTGACTTATCGCATGTGGAATTTGACTCTGACTATTGTTACTGTGATTTTGGCAATATTGCTGGTAATAGTAGTTTTGTGACATCGCTACTGAAAGATATTGCGTGCCCGTAGTTTTGTGAGTGATACGTTTTGTGATACGCTTTTGTAAGTAACATGTGTATTCTGAAAGTGTAAACTGGAAACTGGGGGGGCAAACAAGCAGTGAAATTTTAAAGAAAAGTGTGTTAGGATGTGTTTTAAGTCACCGGAAGGATATTGGAGGATCTGCCGGTGGAAGTGTGAACAGGAAAACATTGATAAAATATCGTAATCAGTGGTGGCCGCTTTATAAGCTGGAATGTGGCGAAAAGTGGCCCCTAAATGGAACTTTATAATATTTTGCTACAGTTAATGTTGTTTTTTGAGAAGCAGAACAGGAGGAAATGTTGTATACTGATGTTTCAGCATCTTGGTGGGAAAAGGTAGGGAATTAAGTTGGCCCCTGCCTGAACCTTTGATGTTGGCATTAGAGAAGTACAGGCTGGAGAAAGATAAAGGAAGTGTTAAAAGGGTTGTTGAAAGTGTTAAAGGTGTTTGAAGTTGAATGAGCAGGGAAAGAGGATGTAGGAATGTTAATAGTTCTGCCTCTGCCCGAGGCAGAGATCTTAAAATCATGGGTGTTAGCCCTTTAGGGCAAAGGGACCATGATCGGTCCGAGAGAGTTGTCACAGAAACAGAAAAGCAGTCAACTCTTAAAACAACCTGAGTTCATGTGCGAGCTCGGATTGCTGATGGAACCGTTATGGGAACTGTGGACAATTGCATTCCCCTGACCGACCCCCACTAAGACCCGAATCATCCTGAAAATTATGAACGGTTAAGTAAATACTAAAACCTGGATGAATTGGGAATGGAGAATATGCTTCCAAGAAGGTCTAAAAGAAAGCCCTATGGAATTTTTGGACCAACTCTGAAATGGAATGAAAATAAATAAATAAATAAATAAATAAATAAAACAAAACGGTTTGGACCTGGCTTTGGAGGACAAATTGACTAGCCTTTTCCTAGGGTAATCAACCCCTGATTTCAACAGGAATAACGGGGACCTGGGGAATCTACCCTAGCGGATCCTCCACTGGTTATAATGAAGCTAGGGGAGGAATGGAAGTGAAATTTCTTATTGCTATGGGGCAACGTATTCAGTTCTAAATCAAGCATTAATGCCTTCACAGAATTATTATGTTAGGGTAAAAGGTATGTCGTGGTTTAACCCGGCCGGCAGCTAAACACCACGCAGCTGTTCGCTCACCCTCCCCTCCCCCCTCCCCCATCCAGCGCTGCAATAAAGAATATACCACTTAAAGGAATTTCGGCTTCGATCTTTGAATCAAGGCTAGATAGGATGGGGCTTCAGGCACCTCTTCACCTGAGGAAACACACTGCCATCAGGCACCGCTGTGCCAGACAAGCTTGTTCTGCTAGAACACCCTACTCAGATGCACTGTGGCATTCAAGTGAACTGCTTTCATGCAAATATAACGACTGATGTTACAACCCACCTTGCCTGTGGCACCTGATGAACAGAAGAGTAAGCCACCGCAGCGCTTCAAAACCATCCCTGCACGTACCGCTCCTTGTCGCTCTCTGGCCTTATCTCATATCCTTATCCACTTCTGTGGAGAGCCTGCCACGGCACCTGCAAAGCAAGACGGACACCTTTCATAGTCACCTTGTGCTACTTGGTCGTTCTGCTCCAACCCAGCTCATGACCAGCCCCTCTTCTTACACAGCTCTTCAGAGTGCAGTTTGCTCCTTTGAGCCTGTGCGAGACACCTGTGAAAGAAAAAGAAACGCATAGGCCGATGCAGCATCCAAAGACACAGCACAACTAGGTAAGTTACTCTCATCTGCTCCCTTACCTCTGCCGCTTACCAGCCCCCGAGGCAGATGCTTCAATCTACCCTCTTCAAACAGCTACAACACCTCTAAAAGACAAAGAGGGGATGCCTAGAGGAACAGTGAGACCTACAACACAACAACTGCTACATCTGTTCCTCACTCACCTTGCCAGAGGCAGCTCTGCGTGTGACGTCCCAGGTTGTACACTGCGTTACCTAACCCTTACCGTAACCCTTACCCTAACCCTTCTCACCCTTACCATTACCCAAATCCTTACCTTTACTTTTTCCTTACCCTTACTCTTTCCTTTAACCATAACCTTACCCTTACCCTAATCCTTACCCTTAACCTAACCCTAACCCTAAACCTTACCCCAACCCTTACCCTGACCCTTACATTAACCCTAACCCTTACCCTAAACCTTACACGTACTCTTAACATTAACCTTACACTTAACCTTTAGCTAATACTTAACCTTACGTTTTTCTCACCCTAACCCTATAATTAACCATAACCATTACCCTAACACTTAACCTTACCCTTACAATAAGCCATACAACTACACTTAAATGTACACTTACGCTTACAGTTACCCTAGGAATTACTCGTTCAATTACTCCTACCCTTACCCTTACACTTACCCTTACCCTTACCCTTCTGCATACCATTACCCTTACCCTAAACCTTACACTTACCCTTATCCTTACCCTAACCCTAACCCTCACCCTTACCATTAACCATACCCTTACTCTTCTCCTTACCCTAAACCTTACCGCAAACCTTACCCTGACCCTTACATTAACCCTAACCCTTATCCTAAACCTTACACTTACTCTTAACCTTAACCTTACCCTTAACCTTAACCTAATCCTTACCCTTACGTTTCCCTCACCATAAGCCTAAAATTTACCCTAACCATTACCCTAACACCCTTACCCTAACCCTTACTCTAACCCTTACAATGGCTTATGGTAAGGTTAAGGGTAAGGTTTATGTTAAGGGTAAGCGTAAGGGTAACGGATAGTGTAAGGGTAAGAGTAAGGTTAAGGGTAACGGTAAGGTTAAGGGTACAAATATGTGTTAGGGTATCGGTTATGGTATGGGTAAGAATTAGGGTAAGTATAAGGGTAAGGGTAAGTGTAAGGGTACAGGTAAGGGTAAGGGTTAGAGTAAGGGTTAGGGTTAGGGTTAGGGTAAGGTTAAGTGTTAGGGTAATGGTTAGGGTTAGTTTTAGGGTTAAAGTCAGGAAAACGTATGCGTAAGTATTAGGTGAATGTTAAGGGTAAGGTTAAGGTTAAGAGTAAGTGTAAGTTTTAGGGTAAGGGTTAGGGTTAATGTAAGGGTCAGGGTAAGGGTTGGGGTAAGGTTTAGGGTAAGGGTTAGGTTAAGGATAAGTGTTAGGGTAAGGTTAATGGTAACCGTAAGTGTAAAGGTAAGGGTTAGGGTAAGGGTAAGAATAAGGGTATGGGTAATGGTAAGGATGAGGGTTAGGCTAAGGGTAAGTGTAAGGTTTAGATTTAGGCTAAGGGTAAGTGTAGCAGAAAGGGTAAGCTTTACGGTAAGGTTTAAGGTTTAGGGTTAGGTTAAGGGTAAAGGTAAGGGTAAGGGTACGGGTCAGGGTAAGGGTTAGAGTAAGGGTTTGTGTAAGGGTAAGGGTAAGGGTTAGGATAAATGTAAGGGTGCTGCACACAATTATCTGAGAATGAAAGCTGCTTTCCAGTAATTCAGAAAGCCAAGTTACGTCTCAGCCTTGAGCATCTCGGGCTTTTGGGCCTGTCTGTAACATTTGGCACCAGCACTAACACTTTTTTTGGCATATGTTTAGCGTTTGGGGCCTGTGTCTGGGATTTGGGCCCTGTCTCGAACCAGTGGGGCTTTGTCCTGGGTTTTGGAGCCTGCCTCTAGAGTTCAGGGCCTGTGATTAGGCTTTTGGGGTCTGTGTCTGGGGGCCGGTATCTGGGGACAAGGGGGGAGCTGCTTGTAGACCCTTGGGGCCAGCATTGAGGGGGTTGGGAGCTGACTCTACACCTTTGGGGCCTGCTTCTGGGGGCGGGGGGGGGGTTGAGACCAGCATCTGGGGGAGGGGTGGGAGCTCTTTGTATTCCTTTGGAGCCTGTGTCGGGGGGGGGGAAGGGGAGGGTTGGTTGGGAGCTGCTTGTACACTGTTGGAGCCTGGGTTGAGGGAGGAGGTTTGGAGCTGCTTCTACACCTTTGGGCCTGGCATCGGGGGTAGGGGGTTGGGTGCTGGTTGTAGGGGTCTGTGTTTGGGGGGGGGGGGGCTTGGGACCTGAGTCTGGGGGAGGGGTGGGAGCTGCTTGTACACCTTTGGGGCCTGCATCTGTGGGGAGTCAGGGCCTGTGTCTAGCGGGCTGGGAACTGCTTGTACAATGTAGGAATCTGTTTCTGCAGGGTGGCTGGGAGCTGTTTGTACAACTTTGGGGCCAGCATCTGGGGGTGGCTGGGAGCTGCCTGTATACTGTAGGGGCCTGTGTTTGTGGGGGGCTTGGGGGCCTCCCTCGGGGTGGGGGGGGGAGGTTGGGAGCTGCTTGTATAGGGTAGGGGGCCTGCCTGGCAGGGGTTGGGAGCTGCTTGTAGAATTTGGGTCCCTGTGTCTGGGGGGGGGGTTGGGGCCTGTGTCTCAGGGGTGTTGGGAACTGGTTGTACACCTTTGGGTCCTGTCTCAGGGGGGGAGCTACTTGTACACTTTTGGGGTCTGTATTTGAGGGGGGTTGGGAGCTGCTTGTGCACTTTTGGACCTATGTTTAGGCTGGTTGGGAGTTGCTCATGCATTCTAGGTGCCTCCCTTTTGAGAAGGGTTGGGGCCTGCATCTGTGGGTGGTTGGGAGCTGCTTGTACACTATAGGGGCCATGGTCTTGGAGGGGGGTCTGGGCTGTTTATACACCTTTGTGGCCTGTGTTTGGGGGTGGGGGGGTGGGCCTGTGCCTGGGGGAGTTGGGTGGTGCTTGTTCACTCTAGGAGCCTCCATTTGGGGGTCTTTGGGGCCTCCCTTTGAGGGGGAGGGAGTTGGGAGTTGGTTGTACACCTCCGCATCCCATGTCTTGGGGGGGGTGGGGGGAGTGGGACCGGTCTCTGAAGGGGCGGGTTGTGAGCTGCTTGTACACCTGTGTCGGGGGGGATGGTAGGGGGGGTGGTGGGGGGCGGGCCCGGGTCTTGGGCCAGTGTCTGGGTGGAGTCCAGTTCTTGGGAGGGGGTGGTGGGGTAGGAGCTGCTTGTGGGCAGTTGGGGTCTGCATCTGGGTGTGGTTGGTGCCTGCTTCTGTTGGCAGTTTGGGGCCTGCTTGTAGACTTGTGCAGCCTGGGTTTGGGGGCTTTTCTGTAACGTTTGGGATCTGCATTTTTGCTTTGGGATGCATCTTGAGCTTTTGAGGCCTAGCAGTAGCATTTGGGGCCTGCATCTGGGGCTTTTCTGTAGCATTTTGGTTGCGTATTTGTGATTTGGGGCCTGTATCCAGGGTTTTGCCTTTTTTGTAGTTTCCATCTTTGTGTGTGTGTGTTTCGTTGTTGGTTGTCTGGGGTTAGGGGCAGTTTGGGGTTTGGATTAAGGTCAGTGTCATTAGCGTTAGGGGGTTGATAATAAGGGTTAGGGTTGTGGTTAGAGTTGTTAGGTTTAAGGGGAATAAGGACTTCAGGGTAAGGGGATCAAGGTTGTGGGAATAAAAATGTTGTTTTTGCGCAGTTACATCCTGTAGAGGGAAGGAAGGTGGTATTGAGATATGCTTGCAGTGATAAGACAGCTTAACAGTGTGAAATGAGTTCATCTGATTCGTGTCAATATGGAACAATGCTAGGGCCGCATGATATGATGAAAAGTCTGAGAAAACCAGAGTGGTTAATGTATATAGTTCTTGTATCTTGCAAAGGAATGGTCCAGCAATTCGGGTCAATAGAGGATAAGAGAACAAAGGGGTTTCAGAATAACTGCTAACTATTACAACTGTTGATGGGACACTATGCAAGTGTCTGCCATCCAGCCAAGATGGACAAAAGAGATGGACAAGAGAAAAGCCTGGGAGAAAGACTAGGAGCCTTCAGTACGAGCGGCCCCCAGAGGGACCACCGGAGACTGATAACGCCTGCACCAGTGGGAGGGTTTGGATTCTGGGAACTCATTAGAATAACCCTGCCTTTTGTAGAAGTAGTAATGAATATGTATTAGCCTAGCAGCATAAAAACCAGCCGCCTGATGTAACTTGTGTGCGTCTTGGTGGAGCAGAGACTCCTGGCGCACCCAGCGCTGCTTGCTTACCTCTATTCATTTAATAAATTGTAAATTTCAATTGCAATCCTATTTGGGACCCAGTCATTTATTACAAGTGGGCGCTCGTCCGGGAGGGCTTTGGTTCCTGATTTCTGGTTTGATCTAGGAGAGGCACCCCCACCATTTGGTGGCTGCTGTTTGAGTCAGGTCGGAACTAATGGCATCTTAAACCTGAATAAAGGTAAGCAAAGTTTCTGATTCTTTTTTTCAGCTCCCTTGCCAGCTGCAGCACTATATTTTGCCCGTAATTGTGTGTGTGAAGATCCGAACAAAGATGACGGAGTCGTAAGCATTTAAAGCGTATACCGTTCGGTTGGGTGGGGTTCGGTTGCCTGTGTGTGTAAGAGTGTGACTGAGATGGAACTTAGTTCCAAAGCGATTGTGGAGGTCTTCTAACCGCGGTTCCAATCTCCCACGAGGGACTTGGCCGGCGAAGGACCGAAGGGATTCCTATAGGATTTGTGGGTGTGTGATAGGTCCTCGACCCCCTGCAAGACACTCTTATTAAGGTAACCAAGGGCTGTGGGAATTGCCATAGTAAAATTCCTAGATGGGTCAGACAAAATTGAAGACCAGAGACCAGAAGAAAGGGAGCAAATTACCAGTCATACCACCAGAAAGTCCATTAGGAATAACGATTAGAAATTGGAATGATAGGGACCCCAGAAAAGGAAAAAGTAAATTAAAAATGGTCCAGTATTGTGTGACAGAATGGCCAAAGGAGCCTTTAAGACTACATGTCTTTTGGCCTGTTTTTGGATCCTTCGAAGACTGGATTTGCCAGGCCTTAAATATCCATGTTAATTCAAAGGAACCTTTTAGCCAGGAAGAAAGTGATTATGCAGGATTATGGATCAGGAAGACTTCAGTTCCTTTTCCAGCCTCAATATTTACACTAAAAGCAGGTAAGAAATTTGAAGAACAAGAAGAACATGAAAAAGAAAAAGAAGATAAACGTGAGCCGTTGGATAAGCTACCACCTCCATATCCTAACAATCCATCCCCGGCGGCTCCCCCTCCGGTGGCTGTGGTATCGCCACCAGTACCACCGTTGCCCCAGCTTCCACCACCAACAGCACCAGAATTAGACCGACCTCCGGCCGCATGCAGGAGAAGTAGGACGGACGTATCTGAGAGGGCTTCTCTATATCCCTTAAGGGAGGTAACTGGTGTGTAACTGGTGCGCGTCTTGGTGGAGCAGAGACTCCCGGCGTACCCAGCACTGTTTGCTTACCTCTATTCATTCAGTGAATTGTAAACTTTGATTGTAATCCTATTTGGGACTTTTATTTATTATAACAGACAACCTTGCAAAACGCAGACAATCAGAATCCTTACAGCAATTAGGTGGAAATCACGGCGTAAGAAACATTACCACCTCAAAGAGTAAAAACCTCAAAAGAAATGTGACTTGTAACAGGCCAGCAGCTGTGTATTTTCTGTGAAGCACCAGCTAGATTATGAACCTTGAATAGCACAGTTAAAGGGGAAACAGGGGAGGGTCCCGGTCCTCGGCAGAAAAAAAAAGTGTATAAACTGTGTATGGAATTAGTAGGCACCCTCCTGCTTGTGGGACACCCGCCATTGTAATCTCGAATAATAATGCTACTGTACTGAGATCCTCGACTCAGCCTATGCTATTTGCTACAGATTGATTCAGGGTTTTAAGGTTTCAGGGATTGGGCACTAGGGTTGGGTTTCAGGGTAAGGGGTTTCAGGGTTTATGTTTAGGATTTTAAGGTTTTTAGGGTTGGAGTTTTAACGGTTAGGGTTTTAAGGATTTGGGGGTTAGGGTTTTAAGGGTTTCAGGGTTAGCGTGTTAGGGTATTAGAGTTTTTTGGGTTGTAGTGTTGATATGTTTTTTAGGGTTAGAGTCTTAAGGTTTTATTTTTGGTCAGTTATTTACGGTTAGGGTTTTAAGATCTTTTTTTTTTTTTTTTTTTTTTTCCAGGTAAGGTTCTCCAGGTCCAGGGTTTTGAGTATCCTAATTTTGGGGGTTTGGATTTTGAGCATCTTAATTTTGGGGGTTAGGCTTTTGTGTGCCCTAATTTTTTGGGATCGGCTTTCAAGCATCCTAAGTAGTTGGGTTAGGGTTTTGAGCATCTTAATATTTTGGGTCTGGGTAATGAGCATCCTCAGTTTTCAGGATAGGGTTTTGAGCATCTTAATGTTTCCAGGATAGGGTTTGGAGCGTCCTAATGTTTTGGGTTGGGGCTTTGAGCGTCCTAATGTTTTTGGGTTAGGGTTTGGAGCGTCCTAAATTTTGAGGATAGGGTTCTGAGCATCTCAGTGTTTCCAGGATAGGGTTTTGAGCGTCCTAAGTTTTTGGGATAGGTCTTTGAGCTTCCTAATGTTTTCCGGATAGGGTTTGGAGCATCTTAATGTTTTGGGTTTGGGTTTTGAGCGTCTGAATGTTTTTGGGTTAGGGCTTGGAGCGTCCTGTTTTCGGGATAGGGTTTGGTGCGTCCTAGTGTTTTCGGGATAGGGTTTTGAGCGTCCAAAGTTTTTGGGTTTGGGTTTTGAGCGTCCAAAGTGTTATAAGTTTCCCCCTTAATTAATTTTCAGAGAGCATTGTATTAATCATAGAAAGGAATTTATTGAGCAAGCAAACATCAAGCAAAACAGCACTGGGCAGCCGGGGAGTCTCAGCTCCGCCAACGGCACGCACCTCACCCCCGCCAAGGTCCCTTTTTATATCTTGCTAATTCCGGGATTACGCATCCTGGTATATTCTGCGACTGAGCGCACTGTTGCGCGGAAAAGAATTTTTAATAATTTAAATCTCTTTAAAAAGAAAATTAAGCAAAAGAATTTTCATAGTGTCTAGGCAAGCATTATGCAGCTCCTTACTTCAGCAGGGAGCTTTCGCAACTCCCGCTCCTCAAACAGAACTCCTTGTTTTTATAATACAAAAGACAATGAACAAACATTTATGGTGTATTACCCTAAGTTTTTGGGTTAGGATTTTTTGCGTCTTAATGTTTTGGGGTTAGGGTTTGGAGCGCCCTAAGTTTTTGGGCTAGGGCTTTGAGCATTCCTAACGTTTTGGGTTGGATTTGGGTTTTGAGCATCCTAAGATTTTGGGTTGGGGGTTTTAGGCATAGGTCTTCAGGGGTTTAGTGTGGTAAATAGTTTGGGTTAGGTCTGTAGGGGTTTCGAGGTTTTTTGGATGTTAGGGCTTGAGGCTTTTTTTGTAAGGGCGGTGAGGGTTCCAGTGAGTGCTGGTAAATGCAGTTCTGGAGCACTCGGCCTGTGATTGGCCATGCTGGCTGTGCGGGGAATGCTGGTAGGTGTAGTTTTCCGGCACTGGGAGGCCATGTTGTGTGCCCAGAGCATGCCGGGAGATGTAGTTCTCGGGACTCCGGACTTCCGGGAGGCCATGTTGCGTACCCAGTGTATGCCGGGAAATGTAGTTTTCGGATTCGGGACTTCCGGGAAGCCATGTTGAATGCCCAGAGCGTACCGGGAGATGTAGTTCTCGGGAACTAGGGTTAGGGTTAGGGGCTAGGGCTGGGGCTAGAGTTAGGGTTTCGGGTGAGGGTTGGGGTTGGGGGTTATTGTTAGGGTTAGGGCTAGGGTTAGGGGTTAGGGTTAGGGTGAGGGTTAGGGTTAGGGTTAGGGGTTAGGGGTTAGGGTTAGGGTTAGGGTTAGAGGGTTAGGGTTGTTAGTGTTAGGATTAGGGTTAGGGTTAGGGTTAAGGTTAGGGTTAGGGTTAGGGTTAGGTTTAGGGTTAGGGTTAGGGTTAGGTTAGGTTTAGGTTTAGGTTTAGGGTTTCGGTTAGGGTTAGGGTTCTGTTAGGGTTAGGGTTAGGGTTAGCGTTAGGATTAGGTTTAGGTTTATGGTTAGGGTTAGGTTTAGGGTTTTGTTAGGGTTAGGGTTCCGTTAGGGTTAGTGTTAGGGTTAGGCTTAGGCTTAGGGTTAGGGTTATGTTAGGGTTAGGTTTAGGGTTAGGGTTAGGTTTAGGGTTAGGGTTAGGTTTAGGGTTCTGTTTGGATTAGGGTTAGGATGGGCTGAGGTCAACTGCATGAAGTTTAACAAGGCCAAGTGCCGGGTCCTGCACCTGGGGCGCAATAACCCCAAGCAGAGCTACAGGCTGGGAGAGGAATGGTTGGAGAGCTGCCAGGCAGAGAAGGAGTGATGGTGGATAGTCGGCTGAATATGAGCCAGCAGTGTGCTCAGGTGGCCAAGAAGGCCAACGGCATCCTGGCTTGTATCAGGAACAGTGTGACCAGCAGGGCTAGGGAGGTGATCGTCCCCCTGTACTCAGCTCTGGTGAGGCCGCACCTCGAGTACTGTGTTCAGTTTTGGGCCCCTCGCTACAAGAAGGACATCGAGGTGCTTGAGCGGGTGCAGAGAAGGGCGACGAAGCTGGTGAGGGGCCTGGAGAACAAGTCCTACGAGGAGCGGCTGAGGGAGCTGGGCTTATTCAGCCTGGAGAAGAGGAGGCTCAGGGGTGACCTTATCGCTCTTTTTAGGTACCTCAAGGGAGGCTGTAGCGAGGTGGGGGTTGGCCTGTTCTCCCACGTGCCTGGTGACAGGACGAGGGGGAATGGGCTTAAGTTGAGCCAGGGGAGTTTTAGGTTAGATGTTAGGAAGAACTTCTTCACTGAAAGGGTTGTGAGGCACTGGAACAGGCTGCCCAGGGAAGTGGTGGAGTCACCATCCATGGAAGTCTTCAAAAGACGTTTAGATGTAGAGCTTAGGGATATGGTTTAGTGGAGGGCTGTTAGCGTTAGGTTGGAGGTTGGACTCGATGACCTTGAGGTCTCTTCCAACCTAGAAAATTCTGTGATTCTGTGATTAGTGTTAGGAATAGTGTTAGGGTTAGGGTTAGGGTTACGTTAGGGTTAGGTTTAGGGTGAGGGTTAGGGTTAGGTTTAGCTTTAGTGTTCGGGTTAGGGTTAGGGTTAGGATTAGGGTTTGAGCGTTAG
Source organism: Aythya marila (assembly GCF_965140915.1). Lineage (NCBI taxonomy): Eukaryota > Metazoa > Chordata > Aves > Anseriformes > Anatidae > Aythya > Aythya marila. The sequence goes on from NW_028137647.1 coordinate 170,324, forward strand.
GTTTAGATCCGCGGGCAGCCGTTAGGGTTAGGGTTAGGTTTAGGGTTGGGTTAGTGTTAGGGTTAGGTTAGGGTTAGGTTTAGTTTCTGACTACAGTAACTCGATCATCCAATAAAAATCATCCTTATTGTCTTTAGCAAAGCAATGGCTTCTATACCATCAATTAATTGTACATGCCCTTGGAAAAAGCCAAGGCAATACCTCCCTTGCTTGGAGCTGTATCCAAACGCAGTAATGTATACAATCTTTAGCAGCAGCTATTATTAGAGACAGGGAGAAGGAGGAACTTTGCCCACTGAAATTCGAAAATTTATTTGGGATAATGCTTCAGAATTTGAAAAAGATTTTCAAGCATGGTGGCAATTAGTCAACTTTACCCTTTATGCAGAAAATGATCAAATTGTGTCCTTTATACTTACTATAAGTAATGCCACCGTATAGAATGTATAGCCAATCATTGCATTAGGACTCAATCATAATGGAACTATACTTTATACTAAAGGGCATAAAGTGTGGGCCCATCAAAAGGGAGGAAAGTGGCAAACAATTGATGTAAATGCATGCATTGTGCGTGAACAAAAAAGTTCCATCTGTGAAAGTAACACGCTGGAATCCCAAGACATTTGTCTTGACACTGAGCAAAATATTTGCCACGTTGAGATACATCCTAATGAAACCCTTGATACTGTACTTGTATATATTGAGAAAGGTTGTGTTTGCATGAGAAGTCATTGTGATTCTATAGTCGTAGATAATGCTGTGGTAGATACCAGTAATCACTTTAATGTTTGTGTTTGCAATTTTATCAAAATCTCAACCATATCACACTATCAGGTAGACCTGCGCAACAGGTATAAGGCCCTGGAGGCCGAAAGGCAATCGATGGATGGAAAAGGCTATAATCCCTCTCCACCAGAGATATTGGCAGGGTTGGAAAAGCCAACCCCCCCGTATAGTGACCACAGGCAGCAGGAAGAAAAGGTGAGTTTTAGTTGTGGGTGATTTATCAGTCAGCGGAACAGAGGGTCCAATATGTAGAAGGGACCCTCCTCTAAGGGAAATCTGCTGCCTTCCTAGGGCCTGGGTTAGGACATCCCAAAGAGGCTTCCCAGCTTGGTTCAACAGTCAGACTATTACCGATTGCTCGTCCTATATCTGGGAGGAGAAGGAGTGGCAACGCATAGCCTGTGAGCAATCAAAAGGGACTTCAAGGATTTGTCAATTTGTCAAAACTCAACGAAACGCAACGGAAACCACAAAACACGTGAAAAACACCCCAAAAGCGAACCGAATCAGAAGAAAAAATGTGATTTAACAACCCAAAAAACCCTTAAACCCACCTGATGTTCTCCTAAATGTACAATCCACTCCCAACCACCAGAAAACCCAATGGAAACCCAAAAAAAACAAACGGAGACCTCAAAACACGTCAAAAACACCCCAAAAAAGAATGGGATAACCCCCCAAAAAGAAAGAAAACCCCCAAAAAATAGATCCACCCCCAAAAAAGCCTAAACCTACCTGAAGTTCTCCAAAACCCACAATTTACACTTTTCCACCACCATGACAACAGAAAACCCAACGAAACCCAACAGAGACCCCAAAACATGTCAAAAACACCCCAAAAAAGAACGGGATCACCCCCAAAACTGGAAGAAAATTTCCCCCCCCAAAATTTAGAATTTTCACCATGATGACCAACATGAACCAAACGAAAACCCAAAAGGAGACACCAAAACACATCAAAAACACCCCAAAAAAGAACGGGATCACCCCCAAAAATGAAAGAAAATCCCCCAAAACCATAGATCCAATCCCAAAACCAACCTAAGCCTACCTGATGTTCTCCAAAACCAACAATTTACCCTTTTCCACCATGATGACCACGGAAAACGCAACGAAACCCAATGGAGACCCCAAAACATGTCAAAAACACCACAAAAATGAATTGGATCAGCCCCCTCCCCAAAAAAAACAGAAGAAAACCCCATATATCATGAATCCACCCCAAAAGTCCCCCTAAACCTACCTGATGTTCTCCAAAACCCACAATTTACACTTTTCCACCATGATGACCACGGAAAACCCAACGAAACCCAACGGAGACCATAAAAACACGTCAAAAACACGCCGAAAAACAACTGGATCACTAGAAAAAAAAAGAAGAAAACCCTAAAAACCATGAATCTGCCCCAAAAGTCCTCATAAACCTACCTGATGTTCTCCAAAACCCACAATTTACACTTTTCCACCATGATGACCACGGAAAACCCAACAAAACCCAACGGAGACCCCAAAACATGTCAAAAACACCCCAAACAAGAACAGGATCACCCCCAAAAACGAAAGAAAACCCCAAAAAGCACGGATCCAATCCCAAAACCACTCTAAACGTACCTGATGTTCTCCAAATCCAAATGTCCACTCCCAACCACCATAAAACCCATTAGGAACTCAACGAAACGCAACAGAAACCCCAAAACACGTCAAAAACACCCCAAAAAAGAACTGGATCAGAAGAAAAAACACCAAAAACTATGAATTTCCCCGCAAAACCACCCTAAACTCACCTGATCTTCTTCAAAACCCACAATCCATTCCCACTTACCTTAACAACCAACGAGAATCCAACTAAAACCCAACGGAGACCCCAAAAAGGGTCAAAAACACCCCAAACAAAAACGGAATCACCCCCCAAACTGGAAGAAAATCCCCCCAAAACATACATTCACCCCAAAACCACACTAAACCTACCTGATGTTCTCCAAAACACGCAATTTACACTTTTCCAACATGATGACCAACAAGAACCCAACAAAACCCAACGGAGACCCCAAAACACGTCAAAAACACCCAAAAAATGAATTGGATAACACCCCCCGCAAAAAAAAAAAAACAGAATAAAACCCCAAATACCATGAATCCACCCCAAAAGTCCCCCTAAACGTACCTGATGTTCTCCAAAACCCACAATTTACACTTTTCCACCATGATGACCACGCAAAACCCAATGAAACCCAACGGAGAACCCAAAACACGTCCAAAAACACGCCAAAAAACAACTGGATCACTAGAAAAAACAGAAGAAAACCCCAAATACCATGAATCCACCCAAAAAGTCCCCCTAAACCTACCTGATGTTCTCCAAAACCCACAATATACCATTTTACACCACGATGACCAACGAGTACACAACAAAACCCAACGGAGACCCCAAAACACCTCAAAAATTTCCCAAAAAAGAACAGGACCACCCCAAGAAACAGAAGAAAACACGAAAAAACATGACTCTGCCCCAAATGTCCCCCTAAACCTACCTGATGTTCTCCAAAACCAAAATTTACACTTTTCCACCATGATGACCACGGAAAACCCAACGAAACCCAACGGAGAACCCAAAACACGTCCAAAACACCCCAAACAAGAACAGGATCACCCCCAAAACCAAAGAAAACCCCAAAAAGCACGGATCCAATCCCAAAAGTCCCCCTAAACCTACCTGATGTTCTCCAAATCCAAATGTCCACTCCCAACCACCATAAAACCCATTAGGAACTCAACGAAACCCAACGGAAACCCCAAAACACCTCAAAAACACCCCAAAAAAGAACTGGATCAGAAGAAAAAACACCAAACACTATGAATTTCCCCGCAAAACCACCCTAAACTCACCTGATCTTCTTCAAAACCCACAATCCACTCCCATTTACCTTAAGGACCAACGAAAATCCAACTAAAACCCAACGGAGACCCCAAAACAAGTCGAAAACACCCCAAACAAGAAGAGGATAACCCCTAAAAAAGAAAGAAAACCCCAAAAAACATAGATCCACCCCAAAAACACACTAAACCTACCTGATGTTCTCCAAATCCCAAAGTCCACTCCCAACAAACTTAAAACACATTAGGAAATCAACGAAACGCAACGGAAACCCCAAAACACGTCAAAAACACCACAAAAAAAAGCGGGATCACCCCCAAAACCGAAAGAAAACCCTAAAAGCCGTTGATCCACCCCAAAAGTCCCCCTAAACCTACCTGATGTTCTCCAATACCCACAATTTACACGTTTTCACCATGATGAACAACAAGAACCCAACAAAAACCAACGGAGACCACAAAATATGTCAAAAACACCCCAAAAAAGAATGGGACCACCCCAGAACAGAAAACAGAAGAAAACGCTAAAAAAAAAAAAAAAAAAACAGAAGAATTCAACCAAAACCACAGATTCACCACCCAGAAAAACTTAAACTCACCTGATATTCTCCAAAACCCACAATTTACACTTTTCCAACATGATGACCAACAAGAACCCAACAAAACCCAACGGAGACCCCAAAACACATCAAAAACACACCAAAAAAGAACGGGATCACCCCAGAAAAACAGAAAAAAAAAATAACAAATACCATGAATCCACCCCAAAAGTCCCCCTAAACCTACCTGATGTTCTCCAAAACCCACAATTTACCCTTTTCCACCATGATGCCAACGGAAAACCCAACGAAACCCAACGGAGAACCCAAAACACATCAAAAACACCAAAAACAAGAACGGAATCACCCCCAAAACTGGAACAAAATCCCCAAAAAGCACGGATCAAATCCCAAAACCACCCTAAACCTACCTGATGTTCTCCAAAACCCACTATTCAGCATTTTCCACCAAAATGAACAAGGAAAACACAACGAAACAAAACAGAGACCACAAAACACGTCAAAAACACCCCAAACAAGAACGGAATCACCCCCAAAACTGGAAGAAAATCCCCCAAAAACATGGATCCACCCCAAAAAGACAGTAAACCTACCTGATGTTCTCCAAAACCCGCAATTTACACTTTTCCAACATGATGACCAACAAGAACCCAGCAAAACCCAACGGAGACCCCAAAACACGTCAAAAACACCCCAAAAATGAATTCGATCACCCCCCCAAAAAAAACAGAAGAAAACCCCAAATACCATGAATCCACCCCAAAAGTCCCCCTAAACCTACCTGATGTTCTCCAAAACCCACAATTTACACTTTTCCACCATGATGACCACGGAAAACCCAACAAAACCCAACGGAGAACCCAAAACACGTCCAAAACACCCCAAAAAAGAATTGGATCACCCCAAAACTGGAACAAAATCCCCCAAAACCATAGATCCACCCAAAAAACACCCTAAATCTACCTGATGTTCTCCAAAACCCACAATTTACACTTTTCCACCATGATGACCACGGAAAACCCAACGAAACCCAACGGAGACCCCAAAACACGTCCAAAACACCCCAAACAAGAACAGGATCACCCCCAAAAACGAAAGAAAACCCCAAAAAGCACGGATCCAATCCCAAAACCACTCTAAACGTACCTGATGTTCTCCAAATCCAAATGTCCACTCCCAACCACCATAAAACCCATTAGGAACTCAACGAAACCTAACGGAAACCCCAAAAAACACCTCAAAAACACCCCAAAAAAGAACTGGATCAGAAGAAAAAACACCAAACACTATGAATTTCCCCGCAAAACCACCCTAAACTCACCTGATCTTCTTCAAAACCCACAATCCACTCCCATTTACCTTAAGGACCAACGAAAATCCAACTAAAACCCAACGGAGACCCCAAAACAAGTCGAAAACACCCCAAACAAGAAGAGGATAACCCCTAAAAAAGAAAGAAAACCCCAAAAAACATAGATCCACCCCAAAAACACACTAAACCTACCTGATGTTCTCCAAATCCCAAAGTCCACTCCCAACAAACTTAAAACACATTAGGAAATCAACGAAACGCAACGGAAACCCCAAAACACGTCAAAAACACCACAAAAAAAAGCGGGATCACCCCCAAAACCGAAAGAAAACCCTAAAAGCCGTTGATCCACCCCAAAAGTCCCCCTAAACCTACCTGATGTTCTCCAATACCCACAATTTACACGTTTTCACCATGATGAACAACAAGAACCCAACAAAAACCAACGGAGACCACAAAACACATCAAAAACACACCAAAAAAGAACGGGATCACCCCAGAAAAACAGAAAAAAAAAATAACAAATACCATGAATCCACCCCAAAAGTCCCCCTAAACCTACCTGATGTTCTCCAAAACCCACAATTTACACTTTTCCAACATGATGACCAACAAGAACCCAACAAAACCCAACGGAGACCCCAAAACACATCAAAAACACACCAAAAAAGAACGGGATCACCCCAGAAAAACAGAAAAAAAAAATAACAAATACCATGAATCCACCCCAAAAGTCCCCCTAAACCTACCTGATGTTCTCCAAAACCCACAATTTACCCTTTTCCACCATGATGCCAACGGAAAACCCAACGAAACCCAACGGAGAACCCAAAACACATCAAAAACACCAAAAACAAGAACGGAATCACCCCCAAAACTGGAACAAAATCCCCAAAAAGCACGGATCAAATCCCAAAACCACCCTAAACCTACCTGATGTTCTCCAAAACCCACTATTCAGCCTTTTCCACCAAAATGAACAAGGAAAACACAACGAAACAAAACAGAGACCACAAAACACGTCAAAAACACCCCAAACAAGAACGGAATCACCCTCAAAACTGGAAGAAAATCCCCCAAAAACATAGATCCACCCCAAAAAGACAGTAAACCTACCTGATGTTCTCCAAAACCCGCAATTTACACTTTTCCACCATGATGACCAACAAGAACCCAGCAAAACCCAACGGAGACCCCAAAACACATCAAAAACACACCAAAAATGAATTCGATCACCCCCCCAAAAAAAACAGAAGAAAACCCCAAATACCATGAATCCACCCCAAAAGTCCCCCTAAACCTACCTGATGTTCTCCAAAACCCACAATTTACACTTTTCCACCATGATGACCACGGAAAACCCAACAAAACCCAACGGAGAACCCAAAACACGTCCAAAACACCCCAAAAAAGAATTGGATCACCCCAAAACTGGAACAAAATCCCCCAAAACCATAGATCCACCCAAAAAACACCCTAAATCTACCTGATGTTCTCCAAAACCCACAATTTACACTTTTCCACCATGATGACCACGGAAAACCCAACAAAACCCAACGGAGAACCCAAAACACGTCCAAAACACCCCAAAAAAGAATTGGATCACCCCAAAACTGGAACAAAATCCCCCAAAACCATAGATCCACCCAAAAAACACCCTAAATCTACCTGATGTTCTCCAAAACCCACAATTTACACTTTTCCACCATGATGCCCACGGAAAACCCAACGAAACCCAACGGAGACCCCAAAACACGTCCAAAACACCCCAAACAAGAACAGGATCACCCCCCAAAACGAAAGAAAACCCCAAGAAGCACGGATCCAATCCCAAAACCACTCTAAACGTACCTGATGTTCTCCAAATCCAAATGTCCACTCCCAACCACCATAAAACCCATTAGGAACTCAACGAAACCTAACGGAAACCCCAAAAAACACCTCAAAAACACCCCAAAAAAGAACTGGATCAGAAGAAAAAACACCAAACACTATGAATTTCCCCGCAAAACCACCCTAAACTCACCTGATCTTCTTCAAAACCCACAATCCACTCCCATTTACCTTAAGGACCAACGAGAATCCAACTAAAACCCAACGGAGACCCCAAAACAAGTCGAAAACACCCCAAACAAGAAGAGGATAACCCCTAAAAAAGAAAGAAAACCCCAAAAAACATAGATCCACCCCAAAAACACACTAAACCTACCTGATGTTCTCCAAATCCCAAAGTCCACTCCCAACAAACTTAAAACACATTAGGAAATCAACGAAATGCAACGGAAACCCCAAAACACGTCAAAAACACCACAAAAAAAAGCGGGATCACCCCCAAAACCGAAAGAAAACCCTAAAAGCCGTTGATCCACCCCAAAAGTCCCCCTAAACCTACCTGATGTTCTCCAATACCCACAATTTACACGTTTTCACCATGATGAACAACAAGAACCCAACAAAAACCAACAGAGACCACAAAATATGTCAAAAACACCCCAAAAAAGAATGGGACCACCCCAAAAACAGAAGAAAACGCTAAAAAAAAACAGAAGAATTCAACCAAAACCACAGATTCACCACCCAGAAAAACTTAAACTCACCTGATATTCTCCAAAACCCACAATTTACACTTTTCCAACATGATGACCAACAAGAACCCAACAAAACCCAACGGAGACCCCAAAACACATCAAAAACACACCAAAAAAGAACGGGATCACCCCAGAAAAACAGAAAAAAAAACCAAATACCATGAATCTACCCCAAAAGTCCCCCTAAACCTACCTGATGTTCTCCAAAACCCACAATTTACCCTTTTCCACCATGATGCCAATGGAAAACCCAACGAAACCCAACGGAGAACCCAAAACACATCAAAAACACCACAAACAAGAACGGAATCACCCCCAAAACTGGAACAAAATCCCCAAAAAGCACGGATCAAATCCCAAAACCACCCTAAACCTACCTGATGTTCTCCAAAACCCACTATTCAGCCTTTTCCACCAAAATGAACAAGGAAAACACAACGAAACAAAACAGAGACCACAAAACACGTCAAAAACACCCCAAACAAGAACGGAATCACCCTCAAAACTGGAAGAAAATCCCCCCAAAACATAGATCCACCCCAAAAAGACAGTAAACCTACCTGATGTTCTCCAAAACCCGCAATTTACACTTTTCCACCATGATGACCAACAAGAACCCAGCAAAACCCAACGGAGACCCCAAAACACGTCAAAAACACCCCAAAAATGAATTCGATCACCCCCCAATAAAAAACAGAAGAAAACCCCAAATACCATGAATCCACCCCAAAAGTCCCCCTAAACCTACCTGATGTTCTCCAAAACCCACAATTTACACTTTTCCACCATGATGACCACGGAAAACCCAACAAAACCCAACGGAGAACCCAAAACACGTCCAAAACACCCCAAAAATGAATTGGATCACCCCAAAACTGGAACAAAATCCCCCAAAACCATAGATCCACCCAAAAAACACCCTAAATCTACCTGATGTTCTCCAAAACCCACAATTTACACTTTTCCACCATGATGACCACGAAAAACCCAACGAAACCCAACGGAGACCCCAAAACACGTCAAAAACATGCCAAGAAACAACTGGATCACTAGAAAAAACAGAAGAAAACCCTAAAAACCATGAATCTGCCCCAAAAGTCCTCATAAACCTACCTGATGTTCTCCAAAACCCACAATTTACACTTTTCCACCATGATGACCACGGAAAACCCAACGAAGAACCCAAAACACGTCCAAAACACCCCAAAAAAGAACAGGATCACCCCCCAAAACGAAAGAAAACCCCAAAAAGCACGGATCCAATCCCAAAACCACTCTAAACGTACCTGATGTTCTCCAAATCCAAATGTCCACTCCCAACCACCATAAAACCCATTAGGAACTCAACGAAACCCAACGGAAACCCCAAAACACGTCAAAAACACCCCAAAAAAGAACTGGATCAGAAGAAAAAACACCAAACACTATGAATTTCCCCGCAAAACCACCCTAAACTCACCTGATCTTCTTCAAAACCCACAATCCACTCCCATTTACCTTAAGGACCAACGAAAATCCAACTAAAACCCAACGGAGACCCCAAAACAAGTCGAAAACACCCCAAACAAGAAGAGGATAACCCCTAAAAAAGAAAGAAAACCCCAAAAAACATAGATCCACCCCAAAAACACACTAAACCTACCTGATGTTCTCCAAATCCCAAAGTCCACTCCCAACAAACTTAAAACACATTAGGAAATCAACGAAACGCAACGGAAACCCCAAAACACGTCAAAAACACCACAAAAAAAAGCGGGATCACCCCCAAAACCGAAAGAAAACCCTAAAAGCCGTTGATCCACCCCAAAAGTCCCCCTAAACCTACCTGATGTTCTCCAATACCCACAATTTACACGTTTTCACCATGATGAACAACAAGAACCCAACAAAAACCAACGGAGACCACAAAATATGTCAAAAACACCCCAAAAAAGAATGGGACCACCCCAGAACAGAAAACAGAAGAAAACGCTAAAAAAAAAAAAAAAAAAAAACAGAAGAATTCAACCAAAACCACAGATTCACCACCCAGAAAAACTTAAACTCACCTGATATTCTCCAAAACCCACAATTTACACTTTTCCAACATGATGACCAACAAGAACCCAACAAAACCCAACGGAGACCCCAAAACACATCAAAAACACACCAAAAAAGAACGGGATCACCCCAGAAAAACAGAAAAAAAAAATAACAAATACCATGAATCCACCCCAAAAGTCCCCCTAAACCTACCTGATGTTCTCCAAAACCCACAATTTACCCTTTTCCACCATGATGCCAACGGAAAACCCAACGAAACCCAACAGAGAACCCAAAACACATCAAAAACACCACAAACAAGAACGGAATCACCCCCAAAACTGGAACAAAATCCCCAAAAAGCACGGATCAAATCCCAAAACCACCCTAAACCTACCTGATGTTCTCCAAAACCCACTATTCAGCCTTTTCCACCAAAATGAACAAGGAAAACACAACGAAACAAAACAGAGACCACAAAACACGTCAAAAACACCCCAAACAAGAACGGAATCACCCTCAAAACTGGAAGAAAATCCCCCAAAAACATAGATCCACCCCAAAAAGACAGTAAACCTACCTGATGTTCTCCAAAACCCGCAATTTACACTTTTCCACCATGATGACCAACAAGAACCCAGCAAAACCCAACGGAGACCCCAAAACACGTCAAAAAGACCCCAAAAATGAATTCGATCACCCCCCCAAAAAAAACAGAAGAAAACCCCAAATACCATGAATCCACCCCAAAAGTCCCCCTAAACCTACCTGATGTTCTCCAAAACCCACAATTTACACTTTTCCACCATGATGACCACGGAAAACCCAACAAAACCCAACGGAGAACCCAAAACACGTCCAAAACACCCCAAAAAAGAATTGGATCACCCCAAAACTGGAACAAAATCCCCCAAAACCATAGATCCACCCAAAAAACACCCTAAATCTACCTGATGTTCTCCAAAACCCACAATTTACACTTTTCCACCATGATGACCACGAAAAACCCAATGAAACCCAACGGAGACCCCAAAACACGTCCAAAACACCCCAAACAAGAACAGGATCACCCCCAAAAACGAAAGAAAACCCCAAAAAGCACG